>NC_064621.1:573231533-573534563 GCF_023898315.1 Schistocerca nitens | reverse complement strand
AATTTCCAGAGGCTGGCCCTGCGAAACAGCTATCGAAAATTGATATTTGACTGGGCTGGTAAAAGCTATTGAGGGTTTAACGTATAAACTCTCACAGAATATCGCTTTCCGACGTTCGGTTTTCGTCCTCTGGAGGCTGCAGATATACGTAGCGATGAAGACGCCAACCCCGGTGTCCCCTTTGCTGCTATTCGAGCGGAGTAGGGTGTGGTGTGGCACTTGAGTTCACCCTCTCCCTCCTCTCGCTATCATTTGAAGCAAACATGAAACGACGCTCTACACACATTAATTACAGTCACCTACTCTCAATAGCTACACTAACAACATAGCTTTTACACACTTCAGGAGAGGAGCAGTTGCGCGTTTAAGAACAAAAAAAAAAAAAAACTATCCGGTTAGAAGGCCGAACCTACACGTACGAGGCCCCCGGGTCAGCAAAGAGATATACTTTCTTTGTGATAGGCTGCCCATAATCTTTGTTACCCACTTACCAATTTTTGACAGGAAATCTACTCTATCATGCTACAGGGAGAAAATTTTTCATTTCGGTCAGTAAATTGCTTTTGCGCTTCAATTACAGTTGCATAACCTATTAAAAATTGTTTCTTATCTGTTTTACTGTCGTTCATGTGTATTGCATGACCTGTGCTCATTCTTATTAAATTGTTGGCACCTGGCTTACATACGACATTAACATGGAGATATAGCTCTGAAAGCTTCCACTACTACGAAAACATACAAGCATGAACCCAGTCGGTATCTGGTCGTCGTTCAAACTTGTAACGGAGAGATGAGCTTAAAAGCCCTTCGGTTTATTTGATTCTGATGTTCACAATAATCTCCATGTCTCGCCCCCCCCCTTCCCCCCTTCGCCAGAACATCGTTTATCTATCTCTCTCTCTCTCTTGATACTTAAACAATTGTAAGTTAGGAACGAAACTGTGAGTGTTCTTGGATACTGCTTTCATTGTCACTTGCTAATGAAGCAAAAGAAAAGCTGATATTTAAGGTCCCACGTACAAAGAAGTCACTGGAAGAATGAAATTTTCACTGTGCAGCGGACTGCGTGCGGATATGAAACTTCTTCGCAGATTAAAACTGTATGCCGGACCGCGACTCGAACTCGGGACCTTTGCCTTTCGCAGGCAAGTGCTCTCCCGACTTTTTTTATTTTTTTATTCTCGTTTCGTTCGATATTGATCATTGCATTTGTGCAGGGCAGACCTCCCATGACACCCGTTCAAGTTCATCGTTGATCCATCCACTCAGTTTTTTTTAGTGCAGAGGGCAGGTAAACCTCTGACCGAACACGCTGAGCTACTGTGCCAGCAGATTCGACTGAGCTACCCAAGCACGACTCACGCCCCGTCGTCACAGTTTTACCAGTACCTCCCCTCCTACCTTCTGAACGTCACAGAAGCTCTCCTGCGAAACTTGCAGACTGAAAATTTCATTCTGGAAACATCCCTCAGGCTGTGGTAAAGCCGTGTCTCCGCAATATCCTTGCTTAGGAAATTGGAAATTTGTGGTAAGGGCCTTACGGGACCAAATTCCTCAGGTCATCGGTCCATAGGCTTGCACACTACTTAACCTAACTTAAACTAACTTACGCTAAGGACGACACACACACTCCCATACCTGAGGGAGGACTCGAACCTCCGACAGGGGGAGCCGCGCGGACCGTGACAAGACTCCATAGACCGCACGGCTACCCCGCGTGAAATTCTTGCTTCCCGGACTGCAAGTTTCGCAGGAGACCTTCTGTGATGTTTGGACGGTAGGAGACGAAGTACTGTCAGAATTAAAACTCTGAGGACGGAGCGTTAGTCGTGCTTGGGTAGCTCAGTCGGTAGAGCACTTGCCGGCAAAAGGCAAAGGTCCCGAATCCAAGTCCCGGTCCGGCACACAGTTTTAATCTGCCAACAAGTTTGAAGTACTGGAAGCCGAAACGGAGCGTACCTCGTTTTTGGCTAGGTCATGGCATGACATGGAGCTACGCCCTTTCATGGAAACATCCTTGCATTCCGATGAAGGTATTCAGGATGACGTGATGAATCAAAAGCACGATGGTAAAATCACTATTTGAACCCTTCTCGTCCCAGCGTCATAACATCTGTGCCGTTTCCTTCTACATCGACCACAGAGTTCCACTATAACGCATCGGATAATACCATCACTGGCAATTTTAGTGGACATTCCATACTGATTGCAGTCTTGATGCTTTATTTGTACCTTTGTTGGTCTACCTCTACGTAACTTCGAACGTGTTCGTGTTGCCCGATAACATTCCGAAAATTAGGCGCAGCTTTGAACTACACTGGGACAGTCAATCACAACGTATTCTTTGTAACGTGTGACTTCCAGATAGAATTTTTCACACTCCAGTTAAGGTGATATCTGCCGGCAGATTAAAGCTGTCTGCCGGACAATGAATCGAAACCTTACCTGCCGCTCGTGATGCTCTTACTGAATTATCCAGGTACGTCTCTCGGAACACCCCCACAGCTACAAATCAACCCGCTCTTTTCCAGGTATTGTTTAAATCAGACGTTTCTGAAATCATTCCTGCATACCTCCTGCCCTAGTATTCCGGGACGGAAGAATGTCGCAGATGAATATCTTAGCCGCATCTCGCTTATAAAGGAAGGTACGGGTAGAACTAAAACTGTGAGGGGGTTCGTGAGTTGTGACTAAATAGCCCAGTCAGTAAGACCAGTGCCTGTGGAAAGCAACGCCCAGGGTTAAAGCTCCAGACCGATATCGAATTGTAATCTCTCGGAAGTATTCAGTTTCTGATTTCCCTTTGAGTAGAAATGCAACACGTACATGTCGAAGGAAACAACAGCAACTCGATATCACAGAAAAAGTCTCAGCAAGAGAACTTGAAATCTAAATAAATGCGAGAGTCTTTTCAGTAGATACTGGTGAACGCAGAGCTGTGGAACAGCTTTGGCGGGACACTTCTTACAGATGTCCAGATAAGAGCCCGAAAATATAAATGGAATGGAGCTTCCTATGGTGTTTAAAGACGCGCTTAAAACTAATAGTGTTAATGATCTTGCGAGCAAATGAAGATGTGCTGTTAAAGTCGTTTCGCACTTGTCAGACGACTGCACTTGTAATACATTTGTGTAACGAAAAGCTCTAATTTGGCCGACAGATGTTCCTGGGTGTGCTGCTGCTGCTGCCCCTGCTGGCCGAAGGGTTGTTCTTCAACGACCTCGTCTGCAAGCTGCCTGATGCCTCGACTGAGAGCCTCAACATCACCACGGTAAGTTGTGCAGAAGTTGTAATGGAGGAAGATGGATACTGTCGTTGTCATCTACTGTTTTTATCATGTCTTGTATTCTATAAAAAGTGCCTGACGTCAGAAACAAAAGAAACAGACTATTAAAGCTACACAAGAGCTTCCGCCTCAGTGTGAGACGCTACTAGAGCTAATTGCTGCTGCCTGAAATTGTAGAAGCCTAAGAACGCATACATTGTGCAAACCTGCCTCCTGGAGAAAGTTTGTGGGATTATGCTAGCGGCCACGTTATCCGCCAAGCCTGATCTAAGCGCCATTGTCTGTAGAATATAAAAATGCAACTCAACTGTGAGGGCTCACATAAAAAAACGGAACCTTGTTATTCGTGGTGGTACTGTTGTGTGATACAGGTTATCACTTTCAGAAATAGTTAATTTGTTGTGCTGTAACTGGCATTTGTAGAAAGAGAGAACCATAACGTATATTGTTTATGTAATTGTCATTTAGTGTAAAACACACAACATACGGTAACTAAAAGTTGAAATCACACATTTTTAATACACTAATCGTCTCATACTGATTCATGTTACTGTGTCACTGATGTCGCAATACACTTTAAATCATATTGGCTTTCTTGCGAAGACTAAAGAGTTATCTTTTCCTTTCCATGACAGGCAGAGAAGACGTGGTACACGCAGTACCAGTACAACATCCCCGGTGCACCGCTGCTCGGCTGTCTCGTTGTGACGCAGTCGCCGCGTGAGAGCAGCGACGAAATGAACATCAATGGGACCTTCAGCAGGGTGCCACTGTAAGTCTTGCCGTTCTGGTATTCAAAAATGTTCAAATGTATGTGAAATCTTATGTGACTTAACTGCCAAGTCCCTAAGGTTACACACTACTTAAATTATCCTAAGACAAACACACACACACACACACACACACATACCCACACATACCCACACACAGACACACACATACCCACACACACACACACACACACACACACCCATACCCGAGGGAGGACTCGAACCTCCGCCGGGACCAGCCGCACAGTCCATGACTGCAGCTCCTCAGACCGCTCGGCTAATCCCGCGCGGCTTCTGATATTCCTCACGAGTCACCTCACGTAGCTAACGGCAGAATTTTCTATTTCTAAGTGAAAGAATTCATTAAGTTGTTGCCTCTGGTCTGTTCAGTGTAGTTACCGCTTAACATCACGTACTTACGCTGACAGTTGCACTACCGAAAAATATTCGTATTAATCACTTCCTGCACATCACTCTGTTCGTTCTGCTTCTGTATCTCTATCTCCTGTATTGCTCTTTACTCTTGTGTCTCCCTCGTTTCTGGGAATCGAAAAGCACCAAGTGAATACCTTCTGCATCTACATCTACATATATACTCCGCTAGCCACCAAGCGGCGTGTGGCGGAGGGCGCAATTCGCGCGAGTCATAATTTCCCCCCCCCCCCCCCCCCTCTGTTCCACTCGCGGATCGCGCGAGGGAAAAACGACTGTCTAAACGCCTCAGTACGAGCTCTTATTTCCCTTATCTTTGAATGATGATTATTAAGCGATTTGAAAGTTGGTGGTAATAATATATGCTCTACATCCTCGGTGAAGATCTGATTTCGGAATTTAGTGAGCAGCCCCTTCCGTTTAGCGCGTCGCCTATCTGCAAGTGCGTCCCACTTCAAACTTTCTATGAGATATGTAACGCTCTCGCGATGACTAAATGTACCAGTCACGAATCTTGCCGCTCTTCTTTGGACCTTCTCAGTCTCTTGAATCAGACCCAACTGTAAGGGTCCCATACAGACGAACAATACTCCAAGACTGGACGAACTAACATATTGTAAGCTATTCCCTTTGTTGAAGGACTGCATCGCTTCAGGATTCTACCAATAAACCGCAATCTAGGGTTCGCCTTACCCGTTACTTGTGTAATCTGATCATTCAAAAATGGTTCAAATGGCTCTGAGCACTATGGGACTCAACTGCTGTGGTCATAAGTCCCCTAGAACTTAGAACTACTTAAACCTAACTAACCTAAGGACAGCACACTACACCCAGCCATCACGAGGCAGAGAAAATCCCTGACCCCGCCGGGAATCGAACCCGGGAACCCGGGCGTGGGAAGCGAGAACGCTACCGCACGACCACGAGATGCGGGCTCTGATCATTCCATTTGAGATCATTTCGAATAGTCACACCCAGATACTTGACTGATGTTACCGCTTCCAAAGACAGATCATTTATTTCGTACTCTTGTATTAATGGGGATTTTCGCCTTGTTATACGCAGTAGGTTACACTTACTAATATTGAGAGATAACTGCCAGTCATTACACCACGCATTTTGTGTGTGAAATCTTATGGGACTTAACTGCTAAGGTCATCAGTCCCTATGCTTACACACTACTTAACCTAAATTATCCTAAGGAGAAACACACACACCCATGCCCGAGGGAGGACTCGAACCTCCGCCGGGACTAGCCGCACACACCACGCATTTATTTTCTGCAACTTTCGTGTGATACTACTTTCCTGTAGACTACAGCATCATCGGCAAACAGTCTAAGGCCGCTGTCAATACCATCAACCAGATCGTTTATGTAAATCGTAAAAAGCAGAGGACCTATTACACTGCCCTGGGGTGTACGTAGCAAAACGACGATGTTTCTTGTTAAAATTTTAGGCTAAGAGCTCCCATCGCGTAATATTAGAGAAACTAAAAACCCCGAATAGTAGCATAAATCTACTAATCATAAAAAATTAAACACTGTGAGGAAATGGAGATAAGGATTACAAAAGAATAACATTTACATAAATGATATTTTTCTATTACTGATTTATGTGAAAGAGAACATAATTAGTGACAACTTTTAAGCAATTTGATGTTAGTGATCAGAGTGTTCTCCTTCCATATTCTGTTTCACACTAGTGACAGCAACTTTGTGGATCCGAAATCAAATGGATACTGTGACTGGGTATTTCTCGTTTCGCCATCTGTGTAGTAGGTTACGTACGCGAAATGCAGTCTTCCTTTCTAACTCTGTATCGGATTTTACTACAAACTACCGGTTTCCTTGACTAAGTCCCCTTCATTCTGTTTATTCATTCACATCGTGGTACCGAGCCGTTCAGTTACGTTTCTCTATTCTGCGCAGCACCACTCTGTCCTGGGCATGCTCTAGTTGATCGGCAGCCTCTATTTTTGTCTTTCTCCGGGATAGTTGCAGCTATTGCATTACAGACTGTGGTGCTCCATTGCTGCTGTCTCCTACCTTTCGTGAAGAATTCGCTAATTGTACGTTCCAGTAGCGTTCGGTCAGCTGTACCTATCGTTTCACAGTCGCAGATCGGTTGCTCTGCACTTTTAATTTTATGTAAATATACAGGGTACCTAGCAAGTCCTGTCAAACAGTGAACAAGATAGCGGTTGAACCAGTGCCAAAGGACTTTCAAATCTCCTGTCATGAGTACAATAAACGCCTTCTGACGGGGATGCTGTTGTCTTCTCGAGTGCCAAGAATTTAATTTGCTCCACACTGCCAAAATTTCTTCATTTTCAGAAGATGGCTGTGAACCGTAAAATTACTGCTGATTCACCAAAGGTTATTAATCTCAATCAATACACAAAATGTAAAGTGGAAGTAGGTGCCAAGGAATAACTGGTGAAATTACACACAATTTTCAGTAACACTCTTTATTCATATTTGGTGCATGACTATGATATTTTAAAAAAAAACACCAATCATTTAACAAATAAGTCACAATTTACGATAGGAAAGGACTTTTAAATTATTATAAAAAATTTCACGCCAGTAAAAGGCAAATACAGGCAAGCAATTTAACGTATACAACGCGACGCTGTATAATATTTCAAGCTCAGCTAAATTACAGGTGAATTTCACTTCATTCATTAAATGGCGCAGAATCTAAATTGTCTGCAACATATAAGGACAATCCTGTTTACAAAAGTTCTCAAAATAGAAAAACCAAAACGCATGAGTCATGCACACGGGGGGACACTCACAGTTAATAACATTAACATTTCCAAAATATATTTAAAAAGCAATTTTTACAAATTTATGCCAGTTAACTTACGGCAAACACACGCTCGCCAGGTAGGACTTGCGAACTTTTACAAAATTCTCCTTTTAAGGCAACAATTTCTACCCGTAATGAAATGGCAAACCTTTGCATGGCAAGAAAGCACACTAATAACCAACTACTTGTATAAAACACATAAGCACGTTGAGTAAAAGCCTTAAAAGGTATTGAACTGGAAAAGCTAGAAACAATATAAAAAATCTACTACGGCGTACATTAACAACCTTGCTTGATTATAGCCAAATATACATAAACACAAATTTACGCAAGTTACAGCTTCCAGATGAGCAGGAATTCGTTATGCAATTGACTAGTTCTTACCCCGAGGCAAAAGGAATTTTTCTTCTTTCTTAGAGTACCTTTTACACGTGAGTCTAGTAATACTAGTTATGGCAGGCGAGAGAATGAATCAGGTCTTAGTGCCTTGCATTTTAAACATTACAGCCATTGGTGCCTTAGACTTTCACAGACATGGCAGAGGCTAACAGTCGAATAAACCCGTAGGTAAGCTGTGGCTAACAGTCGAATAAACCCGTAGGTAAGCTGGGAGGGGAAAGAAGCAATCCGAACCACAGATTTACTCTGACACCCCCCCCCCCTTTCGTCCTCAAAAGGGGACAAACGGACCCCCTTTCTAATATTACCACCTTCCCGCGGGTGGGCAGATGAGAATGAATGGTGGGAAACCCCCCAAAAATACGGCTGGTATAATTAACAAGAATAAGTAAATTGAATTGAATTAAACTTCACAAAATCTGTTAACGATCAATACTCGACTTCTGATGCGTTACGACTCCCAGGACTGAACCAACGCAGCACCTCCAAATGTTCTGCCGAGCCGCCCGCTACCAGCCGTTTCAACGAACGCAGGAAGACGCGCCGAGTTTCAGAACCTCCTCACCAGTCGACAGCATACGGTCGAACTGCAGATTAGGCCCCTTGCGGACCCACGCACAGGAAGATTCGTTTCGCGACGAGCAGTTAACGCCCCATACCACGGAGCCGCTGCTCGCGTCGCTTACGCTGATGCCGCGGTCTGCGTGCTGACCCTCTAGCACCGGCAGAGAAGTCGCTTCTTGATGCCCCGACTGCCAACTCTCCCCGAGAGCCCATACAGCCACACCTTAAACTCACGCGAACAGCCCACTTTTCCCCTTTTCCGCTAGAGGGAGACACCGAAGCTTTCAATTGCGACAAAGGCGCCACCGCCAGAAAACGGAGGGCGACTGCTTCACGCTACGCGCTGCGGCGCGCTTTTCAAGGCTAACTTTACTACGGCTCAGGCTGAAATTTCCCTGATTTAGAGATCAAAAGGAGAATCCATAACGAACAAGGATTTGAAATAATACACTGTACAGTCAGCTTAATGTGCCCACCTAAAAACCTAGATAATCCCCTTTTGCAGGGCGAGACGTGCAGGAAGAGAGTCAGTGATGTTCTGGAAGGTACCGACAGGGATCTGGAGCCGTGCCGACTCCAGTGCCGTGTCCAGTTGCGCTATGTTTCTCGGTTTATGACCCACGGCGCTAACAGCTCGATCGAGGTGGTGCCACCGATTCTCGATTGGGTGTGAATTCTGGGAGTTCGGTGGCCAAGGTAGTACGGTAAACTCATTCTCGTACTCTTGGAACCACCCACGTACACTGCGAGCTGTGTGACACGTTGCATTGCCCTGCTGGTAGGTGCCATCGTGCCGAGAAAAAACAAACTGCATGCAGAGGTGGACGTCGTCCCCAGGGACAGACGCACATATCTGCGTTGACCCACTATCTTTCAGAGCAACGAGATCGCCCAGGGAGTGCCGCGAAAACATTCCCCAGGCCATAAATCTCACTCCTGGATGCAGTGCATTTGCTGTCAGAGGTTTCACGTCATAAACATGTACAGATAGTGTTGAGGATCAGTGAACAAAGCTCAAAACCATCGTACAATATGCACTGGCTGAGTATGTGCCAAGCAATATCGTAAGAGGTGGAAAAGAGCCACCGTGGTACAACAACCGAGTTAGAAAACTGCTGCGGAAGCAAAGGGAACTTCACAGCAAACATAAACATAGCCAAAGTCCCGCAGACAAACAAAAATTACGCGGAGCGAAATGCAATGTGAGGAGGGCTATGCGAGAGGCGTTCAATGAATTCGAAAGTAAAGTTCTATGTACTGACTTGGC
Organism: Schistocerca nitens; assembly: GCF_023898315.1. Classification (NCBI taxonomy): domain Eukaryota; kingdom Metazoa; phylum Arthropoda; class Insecta; order Orthoptera; family Acrididae; genus Schistocerca; species Schistocerca nitens. The sequence continues at coordinate 573,525,032 of NC_064621.1, read as the reverse complement.
AGAAAATCCTATGAAATTTTGATCTTATGTCAAAGCGGTAGATGGATCAAAATAAAATGTCCAGACACTCTGTGACCAAAATGGTACTGAGGATGACAGACTAAACGCCGAAATACTAAATGTCTTTTTCCAAAGCTGTTTCACAGAGGAAGGCTGCACTATAGTTCCCTCTCTAGATTGTCGCACAGATGACAAAATGGTAGATATCGAAATAGACGACAGAGGGATAGAAAAACAATTACAGTCGCTCAAAAGAGGAAAGGCCGCTGGACCTGATGGGATACCAGTTCGATTTTACACAGAGTACGCGAAGGAACTTGCACCATTCTTGCAGCGGTGTACCGCAGGACTCTAGAAGAGCGTAGCGTTCCAGAGGATTGGAAAAGGGCACATGTCATCCCCGTCTTAAAAAGGGACGTCGAACAGATGTGCAGAACAATACACCTATATCTCTAACGTCGATCAGTTGTAAAATTTGGAACACGTATTATGTTCGAGTGTAATGACTTTTCTGGAGACTGGAAATCTACTCTGTAAGAATCAGCATGGGTTTCGAAAAAGACGATCGTGTGAAACCCAGCTCGCGCTATTCGCCCACGAGAGTCAGAGGGCCATAGACACGGGTTCCCATGTAGATGCCGTGTTTCTTGACTTCCGCAAGGCGTTCGATACAGTCCCCCACAGTCGTTTAATGAACAAAGTAAGAGCATGTGGACTATCAGACCAATTGTGTGATTGGATTGAAGAGTTCCTAGATAACAGAACGCAGCATGTCATTCTCAATGGAGAGAAGTCTTCCAAAGGAAGAGTGATTTCAGTTGTGCCGCAGGGGAGTGTCGTAGGACCGTTGCTGTTCACAATATACATAAATGACCTTGTGGATAACATCGGAAGTTCACTGAGGCTTTTTGCGGATGAAGCGGTGGTATATCGAGAGGTTGTAACAATGGAAAATTATACTGAAATGCAGGAGGATCTGCAACGAATTGACGCATGGTGTAGGGAATGGCAATTGAATCTCAATGTAGACAAGTGTAATGTGCTGCGAATACATAGAAAGAAAGATCCCTTATCATTTAGCTACAATATAGCAGGTCACCAACTGGAAGCAGTTAATTCCATAAATTATCTGGGAGTGCGCATTAGGAGTGATTTAAAATGGAATGATCATATAAAGTTGATCGTCGGTAGAGCAGATGCCAGACTCAGATTCATTGGAAGAATCCTAAGAAATGCATTCAGAAAAAAAAGGAAGTAGGTTACAGTACACTTGTTCGCTCACTGCTTGAATACTGCTCAGCAGTGTGGGATCCGTACCAGATAAGGTTGACAGAAGAGATAGAGAAGATCCAACGTAGAGCAGCGCGCTTCGTTACAGGATCATTTAGTAATCGCGAAAGCGTTACGGAGATGATAGATAAACTACAGTGGAAGACTTTGCAGGAGAGACACTCAGTAGCTCGGTACGGGCTTTTGTGGAAGTTTCTAGAACATACCTTCACCAAGGAGTCAAGTAGTATATTGCTCCCTCCTACGTATATCTCGCGAAGAGACCATGAGGATAAAATCAGCGAGATTAGAGCCCACACAGAGACATACCGACATGCTTTCTTTCCACGAACAATACGAGACTGGAATAGAAGGGAGAACCGATAGAGGCACTCAAAGTATCCACCGCCACACACCGTCAGGTGGCTTGCGGAGTATGGATGTAGATGTAGATGTTTCTCGGTTTAGGACCCATGGTGCTAACAGCTCAATCGAGGTGGTCCCACGGATTTTCGATTGGGTGTAAATACTGGGAGTTCTGTGGCCAAGGTAGTACGGTAAACTCATTCTCGTACTCTTGGAACCACGCACGTACACTGCGAGCCGTGTGACACGTTGCATTGCCCTCTGCATGCAGAGGTGGACGTCGTCCCCAGAGACAGACGCACATATCTGCGTTGATCCCCTGTGTCTTCCACACGAGATCGGCCAGGGAATGCCACGAAAACATTCCCCAAACCATAAATCTCCCTCCTGGATGCAGGGCATTTGCTGTCAGAGGTTTCACGTCATAAATGCCAAAGGCCATCTGCCCGAAGGAGCATATTCATCTGAAAAGGCCATCTCTCGCCACAGTGGACGTCCAGTTGCAGTACTGGAGTGCAGATTCCGACCTTCGTCGCCGATGAACAGCAGTCAGCGTGGGTGAATGAACCATACGGAGCTACGTTCACCGATCGGTCGTTATGGAGACATTGCTGGTAGTCCCTTGGTTCAGCTGGGCGGTCGCATCTATTCGCCGTACGCACCTCTGCAGCTGTCGCTCATGTCTATCATCAATACGATATTGCAGTGCCTGTGTTTTTCAGAATTACGGTGCAAAGTTCCTTCGGACATGCATTTATGCCCGAAACAATATCGCAACGTATTCTGAACAATATAGGCACTGCAGTATCGTACTCATTCGCCGTCGCCGGGCAAGCGACTTTTAGTTGAATCGTCTCTCCTGTACAGTAATATACATAATGAATGTACGAGTACAGGTTGTAGTCACATGGTCTGAGACATATGAAGGTTTGTGTCTTGCCGTGTAGCAAGCTCAGATAGCCTAATGCTAAGGCAACAGCTCGCGATAAGCCGTTAATTCGGCCTCAAATTCCGGTCCGGCACAAATTTTCATTGTACTCGTTCCATTGTACAGCTGATGGTTGTCCATTTTCGCAACTGCGAATGCATTTCATGGCTGCCATCTATGGCCCATGCTGCACCATAGTCACCTCGCCGTTTGCTTTTGGTAGCGCCATTTTGCCACGTACGGTATACTTTTTCCACTGTGCAAGCGAACTGTTTACAAACCTAACTGTATGGAAAATGCTTCCGCCCTTGCCAAAGATCGTGTCCTTTTGGGCGTCAGATAAATGCTTCCGTTTCCGCGTTACGACAACAATTTCACTGTTTTTTTGCGTCCGTCCGACAAACTTTATACAGGGTGTATCATAATTAATGGCTTAAACACATACAGTTGAAAGTACACGATAATAAAAGCAAAAAGTCTCGGTAAACAAAGGGTCGAAAATGCATTCCTTATTAGCTACGAGCAATTTTTCATCTTCGATACTGTGAAGCAAATCTCTTCTACTGCAAGCTCTTTGCTTTCCACATTTTGGGAAATGGTAATGTGGACCAAAACAAGAAAAAAATGTCCGGTAAACATGCGATCTAAAATGCATACCTTAAGAGCCATGAGCACTTGCTCACTTCGCTACTTGGAAACACAACTCTTCAAATGAACAATTGCTCATAACTTTTAAGATAAACATTTGAGAGTAAATGTTAACTGGATATTTTTTCTTGTTCTGTTCCATATTACCACTTCCCAAAATGTGGAAAGCAAAGAGCTTGCAGTAGAAGAGATTTGGTTCACAGTATCGAAGATGAAAAATTGCTCGTAGCTAATAAGGAATGCATTTTCGACCCTTTGTTTACCGAGACTTTTTGCTTTTATTATCGTGTACTTTCAACTGTATGCGTTTAAGCCATTAATTATGATACACCCTGTATAAAGTTAGTCGGACGGACGCAAAAAAACAGTGGAATTGTTGTCGTAACGCGGAAACGGAAGCATTTATCTGACGCCCAAAAGGACACGATCATTGGCAAGGGCGGAAGCATTTTCCATACAGTTAGGTTTGTAAACAGTTCGCTCGCACAGTGGAAAAAGTATACCGTACGTGGCAAAATGGCGCTACCAAAAGCAAACGGCGAGGTGACTATGGTGCAGCATGGGCCATAGATGGCAGCCATGAAATGTATTCGCAGTTGCGAAAATGGACAACCATCAGCTGTACAATGGAATGAGTACAATGAAAATTTGTGCCGGACCGGAATTTGAGGCCGAATTAACGGCTTATCGCGAGCTGTGGCCTTAGCATTAGGCTATCTGAGCGTGCTACACGGCAAGACACAAACCTTCATATGTCTCAGACCATGTGACTACAACCTGTACTCGTACATTCATTATGTATATTACTGTAAAGGAGAGACGATTCAACTAAAAGTCGCTTGCCTGGCCTCTATACTCTCCACAGCTAGTGCTACCAACTACTGTCTGTGAGTATTTATTGCACACTGATATTCAACTTAATTGGTGGTCTCGGCAATGTGGTTGGACCGCATAAATCAGAGTAGTGGATTGGCACTCGAATCCGGTCATCAAAAGGCCTATTCGGGTAGCTCTTCCTTCTCTCAAAAATTAAGAGATATTCGCACTGTTAACTGATTTTCTCTGGTTTACTTATACGTCACCTGCGAATATAACATCCTTTAAAGGATCTATTATAGTGTACTTTCGGGCGTTAATTCTATTTCCTGCACAATGTTCCACGACCGACCCAGGCAACTAGTGCGCATGAGAGAACAGCTCGCAGCACTTGAAGAAAATGACTGGATTGGCTGTTTAAATATTGTGCATAAAATGCATGCATCTCTGTTAAATACTAGAAAGTCCATCATGAAGCAGTAACGCCGAGGAAAACTTTTTAAAGATCTATTATAGTGGAATATCGAGACCTGTATAATATGAAATTAAAATGTCCATGTGCATTAATTTTTGTACATTGAACTATGAAGTTAGAAATCTCAGTTTTATTTGTAATTAACGGTACAAAATTTTATTTTCCAGTGTTCCTGTGAATGCTGTCGGCAAATTCACCGGCAACCGCATGGATACCGAAGTGGACGGCATTTGTAAGTGGGAATTAATTTATGTGAATATATCGGATCTATGGCACGCCGCAAATTTCATGCACGTCACAAATACCGTTTCTGACAAGCAAACATTTTTCATCTCTGTACTCTTAATCCTCGACCGGGATTAAGGAAGTAATAAAGCCCACAAAAGCAATGCATATACTGATCGTGAAGTCGTCTAAGTTCCAGGAAGCGTCATTTGCTTCTTCGAATTCCTTCGATGCTGCAATATAACAAAAATATTTTGTATTCCCCCCCCCCCCCTCATTCAAAGTCTGCATTCAGCATTTCCCCAATGACGTCAGCCTATTGACAACGTGAAGATTTTGTCCAGTAACTATACTTCTCTGTAAAAGTACGGGAATAATACTCATTTATAATAAGTCTTTCGGTAGTGTGCAGCCATCCGGCAGTAACTGTAACCCGAAGAAGACTGTAATATAAGAATAGAAACTTCGAGCACAGAAGAAATTTGAAGAAGAACGTAAGGGGATCTAAAGATAGTAAAGGTTTTGTCATCAATGACAACATCGGCGAAATCATGCAGACTTAAATATATACCTATATTGCTTAGTAGTGGTTAACATGACTTCCGTCAGAAGGAACAGCAGACGCTCGTGTTTACTAGCTGATCGCTTGCACTGTGCAATCGCAAACGGCGTAGCATTGGTGCGTTTGATTGTATATAACTGATCTACTACGGGAAAGTGGCAAGCGATTTCGGTTCCACCTCGTATTGGCAACTAATTACCATGTATTTACATGGTAACTAAATACATTATTATCAAAGTGGGCAACGGCCTTGCCGCAGTGGCTACACCGGTTCCCGTGAGATCATCGAAGTTAAGCGCTGTCGGGCGGGGTCGGCACTTGGATGGGTGACCATCCAGGCCGCCATGCGCTGTTGCCATTTTCCGGGGTGCCCTCAGCCTCGTGATGCCAATTGAGGAGCTACTCGACCGAACAGTAGCGGCTTCGGTCAAGAATACCATCATAACGACCGGGAGAGCGGTGTGCTGACCCCACGCCCCTCCTATCCGCATCCTCCACCGAGGATGACCCGGCGGTCGGATGGTCCTGGAAGGCCACTCGTGGCCTCAAGATGGAAGACGGACTGCTTTATTATCAAAGTAGTGTTGAAAGTTATGAGCAGAGTACACATTGCATACATGGGTGTGATTAACACCATTATAGGTTTTCTGATGATAGATTAGCAATCAAGCACTCATCGAGGAATGAATATTTGGCATGCAGCTTCAACATGTTTGCTTGTTCAGTCTTCCATTTATCAAACACTGTGTAGATGAAATTTTCTTGCAGTTTAAAAATTAAAACAAGGTGTTTTCTTCGTGTACTAACAAGGAAACACCACCACCTTGACCTCATATTTTACGGAGCAAAAAGCATACTCGCAACATATCAGCCCCAGCAGTCGATCCCGCGTGAAAATTTGGGCCAGAAGTATAATAGTACGCAGTTGCGACATTTTGAAAGTACTGTTGTTTTAACTTTGGCGCGCACCAGTTTTTTGTCACTCGCTCCACCCCGCTGCAGCCGCCTTACGCCTCAACACGAAACATCATACATGCAATGGAGAGACAACCAGAGCCTTCTTATTCGTGGAATGTTGAAGACAAGGAGACTGGAGTTTGAAGGTAGACACACCAGCCCAACTTATTTTGGTTCAAATGGCTCTGAGCACTATGGGACTTAACATCTATGGTCATCAGTCCCCTAGAACTTAGAACTACTTAAACCTAACTAACCTAAGGACAGCACACAACACCCAGCCATCACGAGGCAGAGAAAATCCCTGACCCCGCCGGGAATCGAACCCGGGAACCCGGGCGTGGGAAGCGAGAACGCTACCGCACGACCACGAGATGCGGGCAAACTTATTTTGAGATCTTTTTCGAGAACATGCTATTCTAAGCGAAGAACAGTGATCAATATGAGAACATAATACGTCAACCTCACACATATTTGTCTGTTGATATTATGTAGCTATGCCACAGATAAGGAACGAATACCCCTAAGCAACTAAGAAATTTTTATGTAATGAAGTTAATGGCCTTCGATCTGCAATTTAATCATGCCAAAAGTGTTGGAGAGTAGCGCATCTCCTGTAAATATATATGAGAAATTCGCTTTTAACAGCGTCAGCCTTAAAAACAAATGAAGCATAAGCATTACATCGATGCTGATATTTAAATAGCGCGACGCTACTCCTTTAATGACAAACTAATTCGTTTCACTCATTTACTCTGTATTTGTAAATCGCAACATACGAGTGTTCAGAGCAAAGCAGTTCCTACACAAGTTACAGGTTAGAAACCGCGCACTTTGACATCAGCAGAGCGTATTCCCGCCCGCATCTCGTGGTCGTGCGGTAGCGTTCTCGCTTCCCACGCCCGGGTTCCCGGGTTCGATTCCCGGCGGGGTCAGGGATTTTCTCTGCCTCGTGATGGCTGGGTGTTGTGTGATGTCCTTAGGTTAGTTAGGTTTAAGTAGTTCTAAGTTCTAGGGGACTGATGACCATAGATGTTAAGTCCCATAGTGCTCAGAGCCATTTGAACCATTTTTTTAGCGTATTACCAATATCAAAACTGTAATTCACAAACCTCTTACTCACTCCACTGTGTAGTTCTTGTGCTAGGGCATTTGGCGGCTACATTGGGGAGGAGCGAGTGACAAACAACCAGTGCGTACGAAAAGTTCAACAGCTGTATTTTCAGAAGGTAGTAACTGCCCAATTTTCGCACTGGATCGATTTCTGGGATTGATACCTAGTAACTGTGTTGTCTTCTCCTTCAACTATGAGGCCATGTTGGTGATGTCTCCTTATGAGAGGTAATTCCTTCCAGCCTGTACTCTATGATTGTTTTATGTTGCAGGGGACCTCCCGTTGAGCGGCCCGCATAACGTCGTCTACACCGACGACGAGATCTTCATTGAACATCTCTGCGTGTCGGGAATCGGTAAGTTTGAGTTGCCGGTTGAGGTCTCACACCTAGCACCGTGATAATGGCTGGTGCGGGAGGCGGGAGGGGGGGAGGTGGATGTTGGTGCTCTCTGGCTCTGTACCGTTCCCTGACTCACAAGTGCCTTCCACGAGGTGCAGAATAGATGATGAGTTCCTTCAATAATGACAGATTAACTGGCACGTGACCACCGCGGCTTCTGACCTCGACTCCTTAGCGAACACGGGCACTTGACACCGTAGCGCTCTGCAAACGTGCCAGCTACAGTCGTTTCATCTCCGACAAGCGCTACCGATTTCACAACATGGACACTGAACAGAGTCCACAGCCCTAAAATTAATCACTAGTGAAAATAAATGTAGCTCCATCTTGCACTCAGGGGCTTGGGACAGCGGTTGGTCGATGGAATCTAATAACACTATACCAACAGCCGTTACTTTGATACTGTTTTATTAGGCAACCTGACTTTCCAGTAATGTCGTCTTCACATGTGTGAAGGGTACAAATGCTCATGAAGTTCGGATATCTACGGAGTCAGATACGAATATTGGTGCCTAGGCCTGTATATGCACGAGTGGCGTTTGGTGTCATTAATGCTACAGCCTGAAGATTACGTGATGGGAAAGTCGAAGCAATATCAAAATAACAGCTATTGGTACAATATTATTATATTTCATTGATTACAAGGCGAAAACCGCGACGATAAAAAGGAAGCTAGATGCGGTGTAATCTATGCAGGCTAATACTTGTGTTAACATCCTAGAGGTTCTTATCCAATTACCAATCGTGATGTAAACAGGGCTTAAGAAAACTCAGGACAGTTTCATGTTATTGCTGTAGTGGTTTGAGTCCAAAGACTGGTCTGATACAGCTTTCCGAACAGACTGCCGTCAACGTTCCGCTTCCGTACATGGCTATACTCTAGACAAATATTTTCAGAAAATATTTTAAAACAGTTAAATTTGTATTAGATGTTAACAAATTTTTTTTCGGAAATGATCTCTTGGTTGTAGCCAGTATGCATATTAGATCCTCTCTATTTTGGCAAGCGTCAACTATTTTGCTGTCTTAATAGCAAACCTCATCTACTACTAATTCTCTTGGCATCGTCTAACTTAATCCGACTACATTCCATTACTCTTAATTTACTTATAGCCTCTTTCCAAGACTTAATTCCGTTAAGCTTCTCTTACAAGTCCTTTGCCGTCTCTGACAGAATTACAGTGTCATCAGGAAACCTTAACTTCTAATTTCTTCTCCCCGAACTCTAATTTCCCCTCCATTTTTTTTTTCTTTAGTTAACTTTACTGCTTGTATTGAGCACAGATTGAGTAACATCAGGGACATGCTACAACCGTGACTTACTCCTTTCTCAACTATGTCTTACCTTCCACACCTTTTGACTTATCACTGCAGGCAGGTTACTGCAGAAGTTGTAAATAACCTTTCGCCCTACGTATTTCACTCCTGCTACCTTCTGCATTCAGAGCGTATGCCAGTCAGCAGTTTCAAAAGCTTCCTCTAAGTCTACAAATGTTATCAACATAGGTCTGCCTTTGTTTAACCTACCTTCTAAGGTCAGTCGTAGAGTCAGTATTGGTCCAAAATTTCCTTCATTTCTTCAGAACTCAAACTGGTCCTGACGTAGGGTTGACAGTTCTCTAATCGAAAATAAGGGAGATCCTAAAATTTGCTGAAATGTTATACGGCATAGGACGTTAACACTACACTATCGACGTTTTCTGTAATATTTCAATTTTTAGCTTTGAAGAGTCCACAATTAAAATACATAAAACACTTGAATGCACAAACATATATATATATATATATATATATATATATTTGCAACCTGATTTGCGTTCGGAAAGAAACATATCATTTTCACTTATTTGAAAAATTTCTTACAGGTTTAATTGAAATTTATTACAATTTGCAGTTCAGCTTTAATGATATCAACAGAATTTCAGCTTCTCACATCAGCCCATTTATTTCAGAACTGAAACCACACTTTCCGTGTGGGTATTGGATCCTGGGCTACTCATAGTAAAATACAGGATTTTTTTCAAATTCTGTACACTAATCACTTTGCATTTAGAATGACAGAACATCTAATACTAACATAAACTTACATGCATTCAAGTTTCAGTGTATGCGTCTGCAACAAATTTAATGTTGGAGGTGCCGCTAAAACACTCTTCCAATTTGGAAGAGCACCAACTTTTCTATTCTGATGTACATAATTTGTGTCAACAATTTGCAACCATGACATATTAAATTGATAATCTGGTAATATTCACACCTGTTAGCAACTACTTTCATAGAACTACTTCCATAGCATCTAGAATACCTTCCGATAATGTTTATTGCTGCAATATCTCCATATGCGTCTAAATCTACACACATACTCCACAACTGCGTGTCGTAGGGTACCCTGTAACACTACTAGCCATACTATTTTCTATGCCACTCGCAAGAAGACCGAGGGAAAACCGACTCTCCATATGACTCCGCAAGAGTCTTAATTCCTCGAACTTTTACCTTCGTGATTCTCAGGCAAAAGGCATGTTGGCAACAGTAGAATCATTTTGCAGTCAACTTCAGATGGCGGTTCGCTAAATTTATGCAAAAGTGTTCCTCGAAAAGAACGTCGCATACCCTCTACGGATTCCAATTTGAGCTCACGAAGCATCTCTGTAATACTTGCGTGTTGTTCGAACCTACCGATAACAGATCTAGCAGCCTTCCTCCGAACTGAGATGATGTCTTCGTTTAACCCGACCTGTTTCCCATCCCAAACACTCGATCACTACTCAAGAACAGGTCGCATCAGAGCCATATATGCGGGCTTCTTTACAGATGAACCGCACATCCCTAAAATTCTCCCAGTAAAATAAAGTTGATCATTCGCTTCCACTACGAAAATCATCACATGCTCGTTCCATTTCATATCGCTTTCCAACCTTACTCCCACTTATTTAAACTTCGACCCCTTCACTCACACCACAGCATCAGCAGCAAACAACCGCAGATTGCTGCCCACCCTGTTCGCCAGGTCATTTATGTATACAGAAAATAATAACGGTCCTCCCTGGCGCACGTCTGACGGTATCCTTGTCTCTGATGAACACTCGCGTTCACGGACAACACAGTGGGTTCCGTAATTTAACAAGTCTTCTAGCGACTCAAATCTGGGAACCTATTCGATATGGCTGTACCTTCGTTAACAGTATCTTGCGGCACAGCGTCAAATCCTTTTCAGAAATCTAGAAATATGGAATCTTCCCGTTCCCCTTCATCCGGAGTTCAAAGTATATGACGTGAGGAAAGAGCTAGCTGGGTTTCACACTAGCGATGCCTTCTAAAATCGTCTCTAGGAAATTTATTATATTCGAACTGAGAATATGTTAAGGAATTCTGCAGAACCGATGTTACGGATATTGGTCTGTAACTTTGTGGGTCCGTTCTTTCACCCTTCTCATAAACAGTAGTGACCAGCGCTTTTTTCCAGTCCTTTGGGACTTCAGGCTGGTGGAGAGATTCACGATAAATAGAAGCTGCGAAGGGACCAGTGCCATAGAATACTCTTTGCAAAAACCGAAATGAGATACCATCCGGATCTGGCGACTTATTTGTTTTCAACTCTTTCAGTAGTTCCTCTTGACACGCTCGGAAAAAGTATATGGTTAACGTATAAACTGAAGCGCCAACAATAATTCCTTAAGGCCCAGAAACTTCGCAAATTAATTGGCCGTAACACAAGATGCAGTTTTCTGAGCCACTATTCAACCTCTGTATCAAACATGCAAACGGAGAAAGAAAAGACAGATGGGGAAGTGGGACTGAAATTTTGGGTTAATCTAAGACAACGATGAGATTCGCTGCTGACATTCCTATCCTTTTCAAAAGAGGCGAAAAATCACAGGACCTTTTGAGTTCTATGAACAGTCTGCTGAGCACCGCATTACTTAGAGAAAGCATTCCTTTCTAAAATAAGGCTGCTAATATCACAGGTTTCAATTTAAGGAAATTTCTGAGAACGTACGTCTGGAGCACAGCATAGTACGGAAGTCTTCTACAGGCTTTTGGAAAACCGGACAAGAAGAGAATTGAATCATTTAATTAATGATATTACAGGGTGGCACTGAAACTAAAAATAGAGACGTGGAATGAGCTGGCGAGTCAAGAGAAGTTGCAGAACACTAACTAGATGAAGGGAGTGGATGACAGGATATGTGTTAAGTAGATCAGTGAATTACGATTATGGTACCAGAAATATAGAAAAAATTGTAAGATAAGACATTTATTGTAACAAAATAAAAAAAATTGAGGTCGTTGAATGTAATTGGCGAGCAACAGCAAACCAAGTAGAAGACTTGTGACGGAAAAAGACAAATTTTTAATGTCAGAAAGACTGATTGAAGGCAACTGATTCCCAGCATGATTTGATAGAAGCAGCCCGCAGATTCAGGAATTCTGTCACGGACATTTTTCAGAAGTGGGATGTTAGTATGAAGTAGAAACTTCAGACAAGAGGTAAACCACGTCAGCACTGCGGTAATTTAAGGGATTAACTGGCGTGCACCATCGAATTCCAAGGCGAACTGAATCTGCTCTGCATCTTCTTGGTCGCTATGTTACGAGTAAATCAGTATTAATTAAGTCTAACAATTTTCAATTTACTATATATCTGAGTTTTTGCTGTTAACTTCTCTGTCTCTGCTGTTCACCTACGTGTGTTCCCTTCTTCTACAATCTTTCTCAATAATTTTCTTTCCAGTAGTATAGAGTCCGATGGCCACTCTCATTCTCTTTGCTAATCCTCGGCAGTAGATGGCAATGATAGAAATAACAATCGCTACTGGACATAGGTCCTTCTTTCTGCTGACAAAAGTAATTTTGCTACACCACTGCTTACAGCAGCTAAAACTGTGGCTTTGGCTTTGTATTTCATCTTTACAACTTTGATGTTTCTAGTACTTAATGTCGGGGTTAAATCTCTAAAATATCCTTATCAGCAGTTCTGGCAAATTTCCGAATTGCTGCACTATAATGGTGATATACAAAATCATTGATTCAATGTCCATCAACTTCATTACTTCACCGCACTTTTTACCTTCTACAGTTTAATTTTCTTAGAATGAAATTTCCAGCACCTTTCTTTTTGCAGTCCACTCCACTGTTCCGGCGGAGCAGAAATTCTATTCCGCTCTTCAGAATAATTTGTAAAATAGGTAACCCTATTGCGTACTTGATAAATACAGTCATAACCTTTTTTCACTGTAAAATTATTTTTAATCTGTGTAAGGACTATGCATCGTACCAAAGTACAAAGGAGGCGAACTATACAGTGTGCACTCTTCGTTAGGCGTGGGGACAAGTACAAATTTCTATTAAAACGGATCGTTGTACCGAAAGAGGAACGTCATATCTCGCACAAAATGGTGTGCGGTAACATCTACATAATGCAACAATGTAACACTGGTAACACGCCTCGGCATTCGCATCTGCGTACAACAAGCACGATAGTGTGAAATATTTTGGTTAACATATCGAAAATAATGCCGCGTCGAGCTAAAAGTGCAACCAATCTGTGGTCAAAGAGCACTACACCACTGCTGTTGTGAAGTGTGGTTTTCTCAGTGAAGAGTTCATAATTCTTGTAATGTTTGAAATTGTCAAGAAAGAGTATTAATATCTACCTATGACTTTCGGAGCCTATAGATGTAAAGAAATGTTCTGCTAAAAACAAATCTTTCTTACAGAGAATTCCTTTATTCTGACGACCGAAGAGACTCTCAGTGAGGAACTGGAGGCTAGGATCTGGGAAATAGTCGAGAATCATCCCGAGGTCAGCAAGTCGAAGTACGTGAAGACCGTCTGCTGATGTCCCTACGAGTGAAACCTACGAATATACTATTTGTGGCAAATAAATACTGATTTCCACATCAGCTTGTCTTTCATATTCACATACCTTAGCCTCCTTTACCTTCCTCATTGTCACTACGTAAAATGTACGACTGAGACACTGGCACCGTATATTGGTCTATCTACAATGAAGCGCCAAAGAAACTGGTATAGGCGTGCGTATTCAAATACAGAGATATGTAAACAGGCAGAATACGGCGCTGCGGTCGGTAACGCCTATATAAGACAACGAGTGCCTGGCGTAGTTATTAAATCGGTTACTGCTGCTAAAAGGGCAGGTTATCAAGATTTAAGTGAGTTTGAACGTGGTGTCATAGTCGGCGCACAAGCGATGGGACACAGCATCTCCGAGTAGCGATGAAGTGGAGATTTTCCAGTACGACCATTTCACAAGTGTACCGTGAATATCAGATATCCGGTAAAACACCAAATTTCCGACATCGCTGCAGCCGGAAAAAGAGCCTGCAAGAACGGGATCAACGACGACTGAAGAGAATCGTTCAAAATGACAGAAGTGCAACCCTTCCGCAAATTGCTGCAGATTTCAATGCTGGGCCATCAAAAAATGTCAGGGTGTCAACCATTCAACGAAACACCATCGATATGGGCTTTCGGAGCTCAAGGCCCGCTTGTGTACCCTTGATGACTGCACGACAGTTAACTTTAGGCCTCTCCTAGGCCCGTCAACACCAACATTGGATTGTTGATGACTGGAAACATGGTGCCTGGTCGAACGAGTCTTGTTTCAAACTGAATTGAGCGGATGGACGTGTACGGGTATGGAGACAACCTCAAGAATCCATGGACTTTTCATGTCAGCAGGGGACTGTTCAAGCTGGTGGAGGCTCTGTAATAGTGTGGGTCGTGTGCAGTTGGAGTGATATGGGACCCGTGATACGTCTAGATACGACTCTGACAGGTGACACATACGTAAGCATCATATCTGATCATCAATTCATGTCCATTGTGCATTCCGACTGACTTGGGCAATTCCAGCAGGACAATACGATACTCCACAGATCCACAGTTGCTACAGAGTGGCTCCAGGTACACTCTTCTGAGTGTAAACAATTCCGCTGGATACCAAACTCCCCAGATATGAACATTATTGAGCATATCTGGGATGACTTGCAACGTGCTGGTAAGAACAGACCTTCACCCCCTCATACTCTTACGGATTTACGGACAGCCCTGAAGAATTCATGGTGCAAATTCCATCCAGCAGTGCTTGAGACATTATTGGAGTCCATGCCACGTCGAGCTGCGGTACTTCTGAGTGCTCCCTGGGGCCCTACACGATATTAGGCAGGTGTACCAGTTTCTTTGGCTCTTCAGCATACAATACTAATTATCTGTGTCCAATAGCACCTCAGAAGAAAAAGACCTTCTTCTGGTGACTTCTATCTCACTGAGCATCTCCGTTACATTTTCATATTTCTATTACTCAATAATTTCAAAAACGTACGGATATTTAGAAAGTCTGATGTCCATCAAATAACTGATTGTACACTGTAAATAGGAGAATTATCTCATCAGGCCACTCAAATTCGGAATTCGATTAAACTTTCTTGCTGTCGCGTCTCATTTAACGGCCCAGGACATTTAATTTCAGTTATTAATTTGTGATCTCTTCGTAAATAAAGAATAAAAACACGGAAGACCAACGAATTTTTTTCAAAATTCGATTGAAATTTGGGTGCCGGAAGGTTTCGCTGAATGCGCCCAATAAAACTTAACCATCATACATTTTATGCGACGGAAAGCATTTAATTCTACATACCGCATTTTCAGAGCCCTGAAATTTTGTGCCTTGAAAGGAGCAGTTAATGAACTTTCTGAAAGTTTAAACCAGTCTGTAGGACCGAGAACTGAAATGGCACCTTCGACTTCAGTGGCAAATACTCTTACCGATCCTGGAATTCAAATACTCCTAACGACCTTCCTCAAAGTCAGAATATCGCTGTAGCTGTCTTCTAACACTGTAAACTTAATGACGTGTCGGGAAGTTTCAGCACAGAGAAAAGTTCATTCCGGTTTCCGTGCATTTAACTAAAACGGAGAGGGTGATGGGTTCACCACTTTCATTAAGGAATTATATTACAAGCGAGTACGATCTATATTACTAACAAGGGAGACTCCCCATCACTCCCTCACGGATTTAGTGGTAAGATGGCCCAATGTGTAGCCCGTCACAAACCGAATACAGGTCAAGAACGAAAACAGGAAGAAGGTGTACCGAACTGTGGAAAAATGCAAAATAGTGAACGGCCCAAGATCAAGGTGTGCAACATCGAGCAAATTGCGAGAACGTCGTAGTCATTGTGGTGTGGTTAGGATGTTCGACTGAGAAGCGTGAGATCCGTGTTCAAATATTCCTTGTGCCCCATACTTTTTTCACAAAATTATGAATTTTGTGTCCTGTCATTGACGTGTCTGTTCTGCTTCTGTAGTCTTGGTAACTTTAACTGTATTGTATTTTATTGAACTGGGGACCTAGAAACGACGGAGAAGCTTCGTCCACGCCCTGTCCCTCAGTGGTTCACAACCCCACAACAGGCTCCAGCAGTCCACTCACCCCACCACCGCCCCACCGCCCACACCGAACCTGTGCGGTTAGGCCCCCAGTGGACCCCGCCCCCTCCCCCCGAGAACGTCTCACACTAGAGTGGTGTAGCCCCAATTGTTTGCGTGGTGGAGTAATTATGCTGTACACGTACGTGAAGAGTGTTTGCGCAGCAATCTCCGACATAGTGTAACTCAGGCCGAGGCAGATGGAAAACAGCCTTAAAAACCATCCACAGACTGGCCGGCACTCCTTCCCGCTCGGAAAGCAGTGCGATAGACGGCACGGCTAACCGGGCGGGCTTGGTAACTGTCATACTATACATTGGTTATAGAATACGAGTCATGTGGTAACAACGTGATAAATAGTGACAGCAGGCGAGAAGCCACATACAACTGTCACAGAAATCAAAATAACAAATAAACGGGTGTCACCTAAAAAGGAATTCAAGAGTCAAAAATTTGCGAAACGGAATTCAAGAGTCTTATCATGTGGTACTTGTGAAGAATAAATTTCACTTCCTTACACCTTTCCATGCAGCTTTACTGTATGGACAAATGATGGCGTCCTCTTGGGTAAAATATTCCAGAGGTAAAATAGTCCCCCATTCGGATCTCCGGGCGGGGTCTACTCAGGAGGACGTCGTTATCAGCAGAAAGAAAATTGGCGTTCTACGGATCGGAGCGTGGAATGTCAGACCCCTTAATCGGGCAGGTACGTTAGAAAATTTAAAAATGGAAATGGATAGGTTAAAGTTAGATATGGTGGGACTTAGTGAAGTTCGGTGGCAGGAGGAACAAGACTTCTGGTCAGGTGAATAGAGGGTTATAAATACAAAATCAAATAGAGGTAATGCAGGAGTAGGTTTAATAATGAATAAAACAATAGGAATGCGGGTAAGCAACTACAAACAGCACAGTGAACGCATTGTTGTGGCCAAGATAGACACGAAGCCCACGCCTACGACAGTAGTACAAGTCTATATGCCGGGTAGTAGAAGTAGGAGTAGAAGGGTTTGGTGGGCGCACGACAGCAAGGTCTTCAGCGCCCGTTCAGTATCATAGTGAGACGGGTGTCAAGAAAAAAAGAATCAGAACATTGACATAAAACGGAACATAAAACACGGGGAACAAACATTGAAAAATAGGTGCTCACCCACACCGAAGCGTGGGATGAAGCAGGGCGTCAGCAGTAAAACATGGACAACACAGGAAGAAAACGGGAGAGGGAGCTAAAACAATGTAGCAGATGGAAGTGGCTGGCTGACTGCAAGGAAAAAAGGGAGGAGTCAGCCACTCTGCAATACACTAAAACCTCCAGCCTAAAAGTTTAGGCCAGAGTCCAGACACATCACAAAACTTAAAAACCCTAGACACACACGTCTCATCGTTAGCTAAAACACAAGGCAGATCCCCATCAACTTGTGCTTCTGCCCTTGCAGCACGGTACAAAATACAGTATGTTAAAATGTGCTGGACAGAGATGTGCACACCACAAGCAGCACAAAACGGAGGATCCTCCCGCCGTAATAAATAGCTATGCGTCAGAGGACAGTGCCCGATCCGAAGACGTGTGAGGGCCACCTCTTCCCGCCTGAGCAACCGGCAGGAGGAACGCCACGGCCGAGTGGTTGACTTTACCGACCGCAGTTTATTGGCCGTCACCGCCAGCCATTCGTCCTCCCACAAATCCATGCACTTCCTGTGGAGTGCAGCGATGACTGACTGCAAGGGGATAGGACACCGGACCACATCCTGCTCTCTACAGGCCTCCTTGGCAGCCCGATCAGCCTGTTCATTGCCCCATATGCCGACATGACCAGGCACCCAGCAGAAGGATACCTCTTTACCCCGCTGTTGGAGCAAGTACAGTTGGTCATGTATCAGCTGGACCATTTCCTCAGTCGAGTATAGGTTCTGCAGTGATTGTAAGGCACTAAGAGAATCGGAGCAGAGAAGAAATCGATCGCCCCGAACACGATTCATCTGCTCCAGTGCCTTCAGGATCGCGTGGAGCTCCACTACGAAAACGGTATATTCAGCAGGGAGGCGAATCCGGGTAACATGATCAGGGAACACCACAGAACAGCCAAGGAAAGTCTCCTGTTTGGAGCCATCAGTATAAACGACAGTGAAACCGTGATGCACATCTAAAATGTTAAAAAACAGAGATTGAAACGGAAAATCAGGTGCGCCATCTTTCTGAAAATTAGTCAAATCTAAAATAAGTTTGGGTCTCCGGAGGAGCCAAGGTGGAGATCTGCTCCAACCGCGACGTAAAACACGAAGACCAGCCATAGCCATCGCACCGAGGCAATCCTGTGCGCGAATCCCATAGGGCTGCGTCGCACGTTGCCGGTTATGAAACAATCGTGCCAGAGGAGGCTGAGCAACGGTATGGTATGCAGGGGTGTATGGTGTGGACAAAGTTTTATACGCCTGGCGCGCTGTAAGTAGCCGTCGCCGCATATGAAGTGGCGGTTCACCAGCCTCTGCACAGAGGCTTGGTATGGGGCTAGTTCGGAATGCCCCAGTGGCCAACCGAAGCCCTTCATGGTGCACAACGTCCAACATCTTTAAGTAAGAAGGCCTCGCAGACCCATACACCGTGCACCCATAATCGAGCCGAGATCGCACAAACGCCCTGTAAAACTGGAGCAGACAAGTCCTGTCAGCTCCCCATGTACTGTGGCTAAGACATTTTAAAATACTTAAGGCCTTAAGTGACCGCCGTTTCAGGTCTTTAAGATGAGGTAACCACGTGAGCTTCGAGTCAAAAATGAGCCCCAGAAGCCGGCCGAAGTGGCCGTGCGGTTAAAGGCGCTGCAGTCTGGAACCGCAGGACCGCTACGGTCGCAGGTTCGAATCCTGCCTCGGGCATGGATGTTTGTGATGTCCTTAGGTTAGTTAGGTTTAACTAGTTCTAAGTTCTAGGGGACTAATGACCTCAGCAGTTGAGTCCCATAGTGCTCAGAGCCATTTGAACCATTTGAGCCCCAGAAATCTCACCGTGTCTTTAAAAGTAAGAATAGTGTCCCTCATCCTCAACTCAGGAAAGGTAAAAATCGAACGAGAACTGTTAAAAAGAACACATACAGACTTCTCGGTGGAAAACTTAAAACAACTCTTCTGCGCCCAGTCATCCAAACGCCTAATCGTAAGTTGCAACTGACGAGTTGTCGTTGCAAGGCTTGAAGAAGAGCAAAACAAAGAGAAATCATCCACAAACAAAGAACACTGGACAGGACTTTTCACTATGGACGTAATGCTATTAATAGCGATGGCAAAGAGAGTCACACTTAAAACGCTACCCTGAGGGACACCGTTCTCCTGCGCAAAGCGATCAGACAGGACATCACCAATTCGGTATCTAAAATATCGTGGCGAGAGGAAAGACTGAATAAAAAGAGGAAGACAACCACTAAAACCCCATTCGTGAAGCTGCTCCAGGATGAGACGCCTCCAAGTGGTATCGTAGGCCTTCTAGATGTCGAAAAATACACCTAGAAGGTGATGACGGCGTAGGAAAGCTTGTTGTATAGCCGCCTCCAGGAGGGCAAGGTTATCGAAGGTGGAACGAAACCTCCTGAACCCACACTGAAAGCGACTAAGGAGTTGCCGGGATTCTAACATCCAGACAAGGCGGCGGTTGACCATCCGCTCCAAGGTCTTCCCTATGCAACTAGTGAGGGCAATACTACGGTAGCTACTGGGGCTCGTGCGGTCTTTCCCAGGTTCTAAAAAAGGGATTAAAACTGCCTCACGCCACACGTCAGGAAAGTGACCCCACGCCCAAATGGCATTAAAAAGTGCGAGGAGTATTTCTCTGTTGTGCATTGTGATGTGCCATAGCATACTGTAATGGATTCTGTCGTGACCAGGGGATGTGTCACGAGCTCCAGACAATGCAGAATCCAGCTCCCACATAGAAAATGGGCAGTTGTAAACTTCATGAGAGGTGGACTGGAAGTTCAGACTACATCTCTCAGCAACCGCTCTATGGCGCTGGAAACCTGGGTCCTGACTGGTTGTTGCAGTAACTGTGGCAAAATGCGCTGCCATAGTCTGGGCAATGTCTCGCGGATCCGTGTGGAGAGTGCCGTTAGTCATTACAGCAGCTATGGGGCACCTCCCTCCTCTGCCAGAAATTCTCCTGATGGTCTCCCACACAATGGAACTCTTGGTGGAACGATTAATGGTGTTCAGGAACGTTTGCCACGACCTCTTCTTGCTCTCACGAATAATGCGGCGACATGTTGCCCTCGCCACCCGAAAGGCTGCAAGATTCTCAGCAGTCGGCCGACACTTGAACCGACGCAGAGCCGCACGCCTGGTCCCGATTGCAGAGCGGCATTCGGCACTCCACCAAGGCACAGGTGGCCTCTTCCGGTGGCCTGTGGACTGTGGAATGGATGCTGCAGCGGCGTGGTGGACCGTTTTGGTAATATGATCCACCCACACCTCAACATTCGCACAGTGTTCGAATTGGGCCAACTGGCTATAAAGTGTCCAGTCAGCTCCACTGAGCACCCATCGTGGTGGTCTCCGTTCAGGCCCCACGCCATCTGGCAGGTGAATCCAGATTGGGAAATGATCACTGCCGTGCAAGTCAGCAACCACTTCCCAGTGAGCACTGGCGGCAAGAGCTGGAGAGCAAAGCGAGAGATCAATGGCAGAGAACGACCCAGTCGCCGTGCAGAAATGAGTACTCTGTCCTCCATTGAGCAAGTAGGCACAGGATGACAGGAGAAGCCTCTCAATAGCTCTACCCCTGGGGCAGGTAATTGCAGAGCCCCAAAGCACATTGTGGGCATTAAAATCACCACAAATAATGAATGGCTGGGGGAGCAGTGTAAGAAGGTCGATGAGGGCCGCTTCATCAAGAGCATCATGTGGGGGCAAGTAAAGTGAACATACAGTCAATGGATGACGCACGTGCACGGACACAGCGACGGCCTGGAAAGTCGTCGTAAGTGAGAGAGGCGAGGAGTGGTAGTCCGTCCTGACGAAAATACCTACGCCTCCTCTAGCTCTCTCTCCACGCAGGTCGTCCTTTTTGTGGAGTGTATAGTCTCGTATCTCAGGGGAGTATGATGGATGGAAAAAAGTCTCCTGGAAACATAGACACAGTGGTCTATCCTGAGATAGTAGACGAAGTTCTTCCACATGCGTCCTGAACCCTTGCAAGTTCCACTGAAGTATGGGAGCCATCTATGATGGGGGTAGCACCTTCATCCTGTCTCTCCGACGAGGCGGGGAGACTGAAGCAGGTGGAGGAGCAGGCATGGGGCAAGATGATTGCCCCACACATACATCGTATTCCATCAACTCTGGGGAAGAGTCAGAGGAAGCCTCTCGTAAAACAACATCCGCATGGTCAGATGGTTTACCACGGGATTTGACCCGCTGTGGCTGCTGTACAGGAGCTTTCTGTGGTTTGGTGGGCTTTGGGGGAGCGGATGTGGGAGTGGTAATCGGCGCACTGGGCTTGGGAACAGCCGCAGCTGTTGGAGGCGCCAGGGGCTGCCCCAAGTTCGCCACTGTACCTGTGTCTGCCAGTCGAGGAGGGGCTACTGGCTCTGAAACACTGGCTGCGTTGCAAGTGCACTGACAGCTGCAGGTGTTAGTGCCAACACTCACCACCTCGGTCTGCGTCGAGGCATCGACTTTTGGAGTAGGCTTCTGAACCAGGGATGCAAAAGATGTAACAAATGTGGGAGGTTGCATCGACTTATAGATCTTTTTGGCCTCACAATAGGGGATACGCTTGGTTATTTTTATTTCCTGGACTTTGCGTTCCTCTAAAAATATTCGGCAGTCCCTACTCCACACAGGGTGGTTGCCAGAGCAATTGATACATCTAGGTGGAGACGAGCAACCAACTTCTTCATGAGCAGCCTTACCACAGTTGCCACAAGTCGCGTCGCCTTTACACCCGAAGGTGGTATGCCCAAAACGCTGGCATTTAAAACAGCGCATTGGAGACGGGAAATAAGGCCGCACACTAAGGCGAAGGAAGCCAGCTTTAATATGGTCTGGAAGTTTCGTGCTACTGAAGGTCAGAATAAAAGAGTCGGATGTCACAAGATTGCCATCAACCCTCTTCATGATATGTTGAACATCAACGATGCCTTCCGGAGCCCACTCACGTTGCAATTCGTCTTTGGGAATGTCGACTAGATCCCGGCATGTCACAACACCTTTGCTATAATTCAAGGTGCTGTGCAGTTCAGTGTCTATGGCATACTCCCCAAGGCATTTAGCAGCTTGCAGGTTAGTGGCTTGCTGGGAAGTGGAAGTTTCCACGAGCAAGGTCCCATTACGCAAACGCTTCACTGATTTTAAGGAGCCACAGATGCCCTGCCGTCCGAAGTGGCCGTGAGGTTAAAGGCGCTGCAGTCTGGAACCGCAAGACCGCTACGGTCGCAGGTTCGAATCCTGCCTCGGGCATGGATGTTTGTGATGTCCTTAGGTTAGTTAGGTTTAACTAGTTCTAAGTTCTAGGGGACTAATGACCTCAGCAGTTGAGTCCCATAGTGCTCAGAGCCATTTGAACCACATATGCCCTCCAGACCCTTTTGTATATAGAAGGGCGAAACCTTCTCAAAACTACCCTCCTTCCGTTTTACAATGAGAAACACATTCTGATTACCAGAATGCATTCTGTTACTAAAGACTTGACGTGTCAAAGATGTGCTGCAGTCAGGGGGTCTGACTGCACGAGCCCTCTTCAGAGACTGGGTGTTGGAACCTTCCAGCGGCCCACCCTTTCCGCTGGGAGGAGGAAAAGAGGAATTCGAAGGATCCATCTCGGTCCCAAGAGCAGCTAGGAAACTAGAAGTCCACCTAGACAGAGCCCCGCGTGCCTAGGTAAGCCTTATACAACTGGGGTGCGGCAGGTGCCCCAGAGGTTGCCCGCTTGCGACTGTTCCACCTCAACAGCCATGCATCTCATAGGCGCGGAGCACACCGGAAGATTGAGGGGTTTTTATAGAGGTTGGCCTTCCTCGCAATCCAGGCGGTCAAGCCAAGATTACCATTAACCGCAGCACACAACATTCCACCGCCGCGCCATACGGTGGTCGCTGAAGCATGTCCGGAGATTACGGTGACAGGAGACCGGCGGCGCCGACCAGTCCCCAGCTCAGGACCCCGGGGTCGCCAAGCCCGTACTCAGCAAATGAATGCTGAGCCCCTGGGGGCAAGTCTATATGCCAACTAGCTCTGCAGATGAGGAAATGTATGATGAGATAAAATAAATTATTCAGATAGTGAAAGGAGACGAAAATTGAATAGTCATGGGTGACTGGAATTCGATAGTAGGAAAAGGACGAGAAGGAAACGTAGTAGGTGAATATGGATTGTGGGTAAGAAATGAAAGAGGAAGCCGCCTGGTGGAATTTTGGACAGAGCACAACGTAATCATAGCTAACACTTGGTTCAAGAATCATAAAAGAAGGTTCTGTACATGGAAGAAGCCTGGAGATACTGACAGGTTTCAGAGAGATTATATAATGGTAAGAGAGAGATTTAGGAACCAGGATTTAAATTGTAAAACATTTTCAGGGGCAGATGTGGACTCTGACCACAATCTATTGGTTATGAACTGTAGATTAAAACTGAAGAAATTTCAAACAGGTGGCAATTTAAGGAGATGGGACCTGGATAAACTGAGGTTGTACAGAGTTTCAGGGAGAGCATAAGGAAACAAGTGACAAGAATGGGGGAAAGAAATACAGTAGAAGAAGAATGGGTAGCTTTGAGGGATGAAGTAGTGAAGGCAGCAGAGGATCGAGTAGGTGAAAAGACGAGGGCTAGTAGAAATCCCTGAGTGACACAAGAAATATTGAAAATTGACGAAAGGAGAAAATATAAAAATGCAGTAAATGAAGCAGGCAAAAAGGAATACAAACGTCTCAAAAATGAGATCGACAGGAAGTGCAAAATGGCTAAGCAGGGATGGCTACAAGACAAATGTAAGGATGTAGAGGCTTATCTCACTAGGGGTAAGACGGATACTACCTACAGGAAAATTAAAGAGACCTTTGGAGAAATGAGAAACACTTGCATGAATATCAAGAGCTCAGATGGAAACCCAGTTCTAAGCAAAGAAGGGAAAGCAGAAAGGTGGAAGAAGTATATGGAGGGTCTATACAAGAGCGATGTACTTTAGGACAACATTATGGAAATCGAAGAGGATGTAGATGAAGATGAAATGGGAGATACGATACTGCGTGAAGAATATGACACAGCACTGAGAGACCTGAGTCGAAACAATGCCCCGGGAGTAGACAACATTCCATTAGAACTACTGACGGCCTTGGCAGAGCCAGTCCTGACAAAACTCTACCATCTGGTAAGCAAAACGTATGAGACAGGCGAAATACCCTCAGACTTCAAGAAGAATATAATAATTCCAATCCCTAAGAAAGCAGGTGTTGACAGATGTGAAAATTACTGAACTATCAGTTTAATAAGTCACGGCTGCAAAATACTAACGCGATTTCTTTACAGACGAATGGAAAAACTGGTAGAAGCTGACCTCGGAGAAGATCAGTTTGGATTCCGTAGAAATATGGGTACATGTGAGGCAATACTGACCCTACGACTTATTTTAGAAGCTAGATTAAGAAAAGACAAACCTACGTTTCTAGCATTTGTAGACTTAGAGTAAGTTTTGACAATGTTGACTGCAATACTATCTTTCAAATTCTAAAGGTGGCAGGGGTAAAATACAGGGAGCGAAAGGTCATTTACAATTTGTACAGAAACCAGATGGCAGTTACAAGAGTCGAGGGGCATGAAAGGGAAGCAGTGGTTGGGAAGGGAGTGAGACGGGATTGCAGCCTCAACCCGATGCTTTTCAATCTGTATATTGAGCAAGCAGTAACGGAAACAAAAGAAAAATTCGGATTAGGTATTAAAATCCATGGAGAAGAAATAAAAACTTTGAGGTTCGCCGATGACATTGTAATTCTGTCAGAGACAGCAAAGGACTTGGAAGAGCAGTTGAACGGAATGGACAGTGTCTTGAAAGGAGGATATAAGATGAACATCAACAAAAGCAAAACGAGGATAATATAATGTAGTCGAATTAAGTCGGGTGATGCTGAGGGAATTAGATTAGGAAGTGAGATACTTAAAGTAGTAAAGGAGTTTTGCTATTTGGGGAGCAAAATAACTGATGATGGTCGAAGTAGAGAGGATATAAAATGTAGACTGGCAATGGCAAGGAAAGCGTTTCTGAAGAAGAGAAATTTGTTGACATCGAGTACAGATTTAAGTGTCAGGAAGTCGTTTCTGAAAGTATTTGTATGGAGTGTGGCCATGTATGGAAGTGAAACATGGACGATAAATAGTCTGGACAAGAAGAGAATAGAAGCTTCCGAAATGTGGTGCTACAGAAGAATGCTGAAGATCAGATGGGTAGATCACATTACTAATGAGGAGGTACTGAATACGATTGGGGAGAAGAGGAGTTTGTGGCACAACTTGACTAGAAGAAGGGATCGGTTGGTAGGACATGTTCTGAGGCATGAAGGGATCACCAATTTAGTATTGGAGGGCAGCGTGGAGGGTAAAAATCGTAGAGGGAGACCAAGAGATGAATACACTAAGCAGATTCAGAAGGATGTAGGCTGCAGTACGTACTGGGAGATGAAGAAGCTTGCACAGGATGGAGTAGCAAGGAGAGCTGCATCGAACCAGGCTCAGGACTGAAGACCACAACAACAACAATACCTCGCTGTTGAAAACGGACGCTACGCCACGACACATACACAAGTTGGAATACAACGAACAGACATGTCAATGTCCGGGCGCACAGTTCATAATTTAGCAAAAAAATAGTGGGGCACAAGTGAGATTTTAATATGAATCTGCTCCCTCGCAGGTGAACACCATGACCACACAACGGCGACGCCTTGGCTATTCAAATAGGTTACACTCGATGTCATACATCTTGTGCTTGGACCGTTCACTGTTTGTATTTTCTTCTTTTTTTCACTGTTCAGTATCCCTAATTTCCTCATGCTTGATCTGTGTTCTGTTTTAGACGGGGCCAGCTTACCACTAAATCTGAAGCGGAATCCGGAACCCGATACCAACTGCAGTTTGCTTATTTGACATCTTCCAGGAGCAATAAAAATTTAGTTTTCTGTAGTTAGAGTAATCGACTGAATTAAAAAATTGAAAATGCTGCCATCATCTGCTCACTGAGAGGTTTAATATTATGGTAGAAGTTTAACACGATAGTCAAATGCTACAGTTAGAAAATTTGTGTTTGTCTCGAGGCAGAGTAACTGATGCAGCGCAAAATTTCCAGACTATATCCATCCAGTATTTGGGAACCAGAGCGCTTGGCGACTGCCAAGGAACTGCACTCATAATTTCAAACCTTTACGAAATCTTTCTTCCTGACATGTCCCACAAAATGATGAAAGGAAAAACGTTTATCTCTTAATAAATTTTCGCTGTTCATGCAGTAAACTGGAGTATCAGAATAGCGTTTTTATTCATTACTTCCTCAGAATTACTACATTGTTTTTTCAGATAGTATCCGCATATACCATTGAATGTACCAGTAAAATTATATCATTTTACGACACATAGTGTAGGAGATGTAACGACATAGACATTTAGTTACGTGAAAGACTTGCTTTTGCTTAAATGGAGTGCAAATTAACCAAACTACTTTCGTCCAGTGTTTCATAACGAGAGCACTACTGACTTCCAGCAAAGTTTAAATATAATTTCAAACCTTTTCTAAACTTTGTCTCGTAAAGAATACTCTTTTGTAAACTATTCAGACTTCTGAAGTGGTTTTATGCATGGGAGTTACTCTCTTCAAAGACTCACGTATTTATTGATGTACAATTATTTTATCACACAGCGTGCTATTGAGCATTTTCAGTTCTGTTCTACCTTATACTAAAGAGAAGGAGTAGTACTGTCTACTAATTATGGAACATCAACGCCAAGTCCGTAAGAGACATATCAAAATGATGAGTGAAATTTTGAACGGAATTACTGACTGCTAAATTGCAGCTGGATTATAGTGTAACTTAGTAAATATGAGGGCATGCTGACAAGTAATTCCTTCGAATTTTTATATTAAAGCTACGAAAGCTATTTTTACAAGAAAATTTGTGACCTATACATTTGTGATTAATAAGATCCATGATTATTAACAATTGTCATCTTTAGTCCTCACGTCTACATATCTGCAGTCTTCTGTCGCTACAGGGCTCCGAATTGCAGGGTGTAACATAGGGATGAGCAACGTAACTACGTCTGTGCATGAGAAACAGCGTTCTGTAATCGAGTTTGGAATTTGTACAGTTCGTCCACCCACGGCGCACTTCTTCCTTTAGCAACAGAACGCCACACCACAAACGACTGCTGCGACTTCTGCTTCTGTCCAACACCTTCGGTTCACTGTCATCGATCACCTGCCACGCAGTCCAGACTCGGCCCCATCTGATTTACATCCCTCCTTCGAGGACTTCACTTTGATAGTGACGAAAGGGTGCCTGCAGAGGTGAGGTTCTGGCTCCGTCAACGAAGTGAAGCATTCTACAGTGACGGTATCAACAAACTGATCTCACGTTTGGAAAAATGTGTTCGTCGCCAGGGTTACTATGTTGAGACATAAATATGTAGATGTGCAGAATAAAACTCTAGACTGTTAATAGCGTTCGTTTCATGTAATATACAGGGTGATTCAAAAAGAATACCACAACTTTAGGAATTTAAAACTCTGCAACGACAAAAGGCAGAGCTAAGCACTATCTGTCGGCGAATTAAAGGAGCTATAAAGTTTCATTTAGTTGTACATTTGTTCGCTTGAGGCGCTGTTGACTAGGCGTCAGCGTCAGTTGATGCTAAGATGGCGACCGCTTGACAGAAAGCTTTTTGTGTTATTGAGTACGGCAGAAGTGAATCGACGACAGTTGTTCAGCGTGCATTTCGAACGAAGTATGGTGTTAAACCTCCTGATAGGTGGTGTATTAAACGTTGGTATAAACAGTTTACAGAGAATGGGTGTTTGTACAAAGGGAAAAGTTCTGGACGGCCGAGAACGAGTGATGAAAATGTAGCACGCATCCAGCAAGCATTTGTTCGCAGCCCAGGAAAATCGACTCGCAGAGCTAGCAGAGAGCTGCAATTTCCACAATCAACTGTATGGAGAGTCCTACGAAAAAGGTTAGTTATGAAACCTGAACGTCAACTACCCGAGGCGATGGATCGGCCACCAGGCAGACCGTGACAGAGCACTTCATCACTGGCCTCCAAGAAGCCCTGATCTTACCCCCTGCGATTTTTTCTTATGGGGGTATGTTAAGGATATGGTGTTTCGGCCACCTCTCCCAGCCACCATTGATGATTTGAAACGAGAAATAACAGCAGCTATCCAAACTGTTACGCCTGATATGCTACAGAGAGTGTGGAACGAGTTGGAGTATCGGGTTGATATTGCTCGTGTGTCTGGAGGGGGCCATATTGAACATCTCTGAACTTTTTTTTGAGTGAAAAAAAACCTTTTTAAATACTCTTTGTAATGATGTATAACAGAAGGTTATATTATGTTTCTTTCATTAAATACACATTTTTAAAGTTGTGGTACTCTTTTTGAATCACCGTGTATTTAAAAGTTTTCACATAAAAATTTTGGCGTCCGTACTTTTCAGCATGCGCTTTTAATATACCGAACAAAATTACCCAAAAACCACAGTCTGAATTTGTTAGTAAGAGCAAAGACTGAGACAAACACAGCACGTACTATTCACGCAGTCTCATTTATGGTCGCACACATTTAGCCACGCTGCAGATGTCGGCTTTGGCTGTGTGAACAATAAACTTCAATGTTGAATTTTTTTGGGCTTGACTGTCGATAACAGCTGAAACAGGAAACGAAGCATTATAGATCACATTAAACAATAAAAAACGGCATTTTGTGCTCTATGTGTCAATACTGGATTCCACAATGAAACTATCAGAAAGTAAGCTTCATCTGTATATTTCCACTCATTCATATCATGGAGAATTAACATTACAATAGAATTTCACACTTAATTTCAAAATATCTACGCTCATTGCCATCTTCACTGATTGAACCAAACAGAGATTTCTTAGCCATGTACCGTAACGATAGAGCTATGCAGAACCTACGTACACGCTTTTTCATATTTTTGTTTTTACTTTTAGAATGATTTATCGTTAGTATCATTGATCTTGGTAATCACAAATATGTAGTTCACAAATTTTCGATGCACTCGTAGGTAATATTTGTCATGAGAGCTTGTATATTAGTCGAGAACGAAGTTACCGATCATTTTGCTTCCAAACAACGTGTGCACAATCCTGATACAAAGATCTGAAATTTTAAAACTCATAAACCAGACTGACGTCCCCTCCCCCCACTCCTCCCCCCCCCCCCCCCCGATCGGTCGGCTGCTGTGGCCGCCCCGGGTACTGCCTGCATTGAGATTGACCCCTCACCCGTGGTCGAGTGGGAGATCATTCCAAAGTCTGGCAGGCAGTGAAAGACTTTCCGAGGGGCCGATGGTAGGGCCTCCCCGGTTCGTTTGATGAAGAGGTTTCTGGCGTTATCTGTGGCTGACGAAGTCTCTAAGCCGGATGCAGTCGTCCACCCTGTTCCAGAGGAAGCTTCTCTGCCCGCAAGGTCTGAGCATTCACAAACTGTGGGTTTGCTGGTAGTTGGCAGCTCCAATGTTATGCGCGTAATGAGGCCCCTTAGAAACATGGCTGCCAATGAGGGGAAGGAAGCCAGTTTGCACTCCGTGTGCATACCGGGAAGAGTCATTCCTGATGTGGAAAGGGTGTTTCCGGATGCCATGAAGAGTGCAGAGTGCAGCCAACTACAGGTAATGACTCATGTGAGTACCAACGACGTGTGTCGCTTTGGGTCGGATGAGATTGTCTCTGGTTTCGGACGGCTAGCGGCAATGGCAAAGACTGCCAGTCTTGCTTGCTCACCATCTGCAGCATCGCCGATAAAACCGACTGTGGTCCTTTGGTGCAGAGCCGTTTGGAGGGTCTGAATCGGAGGCTCAGACGATCCTGTGACCGTGTAGGCTGCAGATTTCTTGACTTGCGCCATCGGGTGGTGGGTTTCCGGGTTCCGCTTAATAGGTCAGGAGTCCACTACACACAGGAAGCGGCTACACGGTTAGCGGGGGCTTTGTGGAACGGACAGGGCGGTTTTTTAGGTTGGAGGGTCTCAGGGAACCACAGGAAGGGCGTCCGTCTATAAGGGAGCAGGTGAAACACACCAGGGTAGTTGTAGCAACAATCAGTATCGTAGTTGTAAATTGTAGCTGTGTTGTGAAAGAACCAGAGCTCCAAGTCCTAATAGAAAGCACTGAAGCTCAAATAGTTACACGCAGGGAAAGCTGACTAAAACCGGAAATAAAGTTCAGCCGAATTTTTTTCAAATGACCTAACAGTGTTCAGAAAGGATAGATTAAATACAGTTGTGATGGCGTATTTATTGCTGTCAGAAGTAGGTTACCTTGTAGTGAAATTGAAGTAGATGGTTCTACAAAATAGTATAGGTAGAGGTTATACTTGACAATCTTACTAAACTATTAATTGGATCGTTTTACCGATCCCTCGACTCAGAAGATATAGTTGCTGAACAGTTCAAAGAAAACTTGAGTCTCACTTCAAATAGGTACCCCACTCATACAATTATAGTCGGTGATGACTTCAATCTACCCTCGATATGCTGGAAAAATTATATACTTAAATCCGGAAGCAGGCATAAAACGTCATCCAAAATTGTACTGAATGCTTTCTCAGAAAATTATTTTGAACAATTAGTTCATGAGCCACTCGAAGCGTAAATGGTTGCGAAAGCATACTTGACCTCTTAGCGACAAATAATCCTGGACAGATAGGGACTATCATGACGGATACAGGGATTAGCGACCACAAGGCAGTTGCTACTAGGCTGAATACTGTAACACACACAACCATCAAGAAGAAACGCAAAATACATCTACTTAAAAAAACTGATAAAAATGCTCTTAACGCCTTTTTAAGAGTCAGTCTACACTCCTTCGGAGCTGATCATGTAAGCGTAGAAAACATGTGGAACGATTTCAAAGACGGAAATTGAGAGATACATACCACGTAAGTTAATAAGTGATGGTACTGATCCCCCATGGTACACAAAACTGGTCAGATCGTTGTTGAAGGAGCAACGAGAAAGCACGCCAAATTTAAAAGAACGCAAAACCCCCAAGATTATCAAAGTTTTGCAGAAGTTCGAAATCCAGCGCGTGCTTCCATGAGAGATGCTTTTAGTAATTTGCATAACGAAACTCTGTCTCGGAGTCTGACAGCAAACCCGAAGAGATTCTGGTCATACATAAAGCACACCAGTGGCAAAACGCAATCAATACCTTCACTGCATGATAACAACGGTGAAGTCACTTATGACAGTGCCACCAAAGAGGACGAAGTAAATATTCCTGAATTCCAGTCAAGAACAGCTACCAAGATGAGAAACATAGGAGTAGGTATCCTCGGTGTAGCAAAGCAGATTAAATCACTTAATAAAGGCAAGGCCTCCGGTCCGGATTGTGTACCAGTTAGGTTCCTTTCAGAGTATGTCGATACAATAGCTCCATATTTAGCAATTACATACAACCGCTCTCTCATAGAAGGATCCGTACCTAAAGACTGGAAAATTTTTCAGGTCACACCAATACTCAGAAAGGGACATAGGAGTAATCCGCTGAATTACAGGCCCATATCACTAACGTCGATTTTCAGTAGGGTTTTCGAACATTATGAAGTACCTCGAAGAAAACGATTTATTGACACATAGTCAGCACGGATTCAAAAAATATCGTTATTGTGAAACGCAACTAGCTCTTTATACTCACGCAGTAATGAGTGCTATCGACAGGGGATGTCAAATTGATTCCGAATTTTTAGATTTCCAGAAGGCTTTCGGCACCGTTACTCACAAGCGTCTTCTAACCAAACTGCATGCCTATGGAATATCACCTCAGTTGTGCAACTAGATTCGTGATTTCTTGCCAGAAAAGTCACAGTTCGTAGTAACAGACGGAAGGTCATCGAGTAAAACATGTAACCTCCCCCTCACTTACCGACCTTATTGACAGTGAAAAATTAAACCGCGTGCACCTAATGGAAATTGGGGAAAAGCAATCGTCACCGAAGTTAATTTGTAGGTAAAGAGGGAGGAAAGGGTTACATGTAAATGAAAGGACAAATGCAAATGAAATTGGTGGAAATTAATTTTGAGAAAAGTGTAAAATTAATAAAGAAAGTAAATGTGCGGTCGTCACGTTAGCAATTAATTGGCGTTAGATATTTGAGAGTTGGGGAAAATTACGGTCGCCAGTCCTATGGACAACTACTATAAAAACTGAAAAAGAAAGTTTATTGCACGTATAATTAGCACTAAAAGCGTGGCAACTGAAGGTTGACACGTGTTGTGTGAAAACTGAAAGTTCTAATTTAGCAAAAGAATTAATAAAACCGGAAAATTGAAAGTTAATTTAGTGACTGAAATTAATAGTGAGATTTGTTTCTGAAGCACTACGAAATTCAGTAAAATAAGGTTAGTCTTGGGCTACCTCAACAATCATTTCAAAAGCTACTTGAATCTACGCTATTTAGAAATAAGAGATTTAACTTTGAACTTGAATTAAATGATTATGAACAATTAACAATAGTAACATTTAGTACGTACCAAGCTGAGCTGCAGTCACAGGTAAGCTAAAATATGCTAACAAAACTCGCACTCTTAATTTGTGCTTGTGTAATCTAAATATTGTAGCCGGCTATGAATACCTTAACTGAACTTTGAAACTAAAGCAGTGAAATGGAATGATATTACTTTAATGCTGGCGTCTGAATTTCAACGACACTTGGGTTCATTCCGGAAAAGGAAGGGACCCTGCTTGGTAATGCAATTGGGACAATGAGCAACCAAGGGTCATGCTAAGTTCCTGTAATTTTCTGATACAACAATTTTAAAAGCTGAGGTCTGCCATACAGTTCTAAAACTTTACGTGCTTCCAGTCTTCCTTGTTGGTTGATTGAAGGTTTGAAGCCGTCGATCGAGGAGGTGGCGAAAGTCACTCATTGTCGGCCGTCGCTGTTGCAGAAGCTGGATGTTGGCGCGCCTTCTTCTCGACACGGTCACCAGGCGAAACGGGCTCTTGATGTGCGCCAGCTAATGCTTCCCGTCCGCGACACAGTGTCAGAAACTATCATAGCAAGTCGAGCGCAATTACAGGGTGTTTCAAAAATGACCGGTATATTTGAAACGGCAATAAAAACTAAACGAGCAGCGATAGAAATACACCGTTTGTTGCAATATGCTTGGGACAACAGTACATTTTCAGACAGACAAACTTTCGAAATTACAGTAGTTACAATTTTCAACAACAGATGGCGCTGCGGTCTGGGAAACTCTATAGTACGATATTTTCCACATATCCACCATGCGTAGCAATAATATGGCGTAGTCTCTGAATGAAATTACCCGAAACCTTTGACAACGTGTCTGGCGGAATGGCTTCACATGCAGATGAGATGTACTGCTTCAGCTGTTCAATTGTTTCTGGATTCTGGCGGTACACCTGGTCTTTCAAGTGTCCCCACAGAAAGGAGTCACAGGGGTTCATGTCTGGTGAATAGGGAGGCCAATCCACGCCGCCTCCTGTATGTTTCGGATAGCCCAAAGCAATCACACGATCATCGAAATATTCATTCAGGAAATTTAAGACGTCGGCCGTGCGATGTGGCCGGGCACCATCTTGCATAAACCAGGAGGTGTTCGCAGTGTCGTCTAAGGCAGTTTGTACCGCCACAAATTCACGAAGAATGTCCAGATAGCGTGATGCAGTAATCGTTTTGGATCTGAAAAATGGGCCAGTGATTCCTTTGGAAGAAATGGCGGCCCAGACCAGTACTTTTTGAGGATGCAGGGACGATGGGACTGCAACATGGGGCTTTTCGGTTCCCCATATGCGCCAGTTCGGTTTATTGACGAAGCCGTCCAGGTAAAAATAAGCTTCGTCAGTAAACCAAATGCTGCCCACATGCATATCGCCGTCATCAATCCTGTGCACTATATCGTTAGCGAATGTCTCTCGTGCAGCAATGGTAGTGGCGCTGAGGGGTTGCCGCGTTTGAATTTTGTATGGATAGAGGTGTAAACTCTGGCGCATGAGACGATACGTGGACGTTGGCGTCATTTGGACCGCAGCTGCAACACGGCGAACGGAAACCTGAGGCCGCTGTTGGATCACCTGCTGCACTAGCTGCGCGTTGCCCTCTGTGGTTGCCGTATGCGGTCACCCTACCTTTCCAGCACGTTCATCCGTCACGTTCCCAGTCCGTTCAAATTTTTCAAACAGATCCTTTATTGTATCGCTTTTCGGTCCTTTGGTTACATTAAACCTCCGTTGAAAACTTCGTCTTGTTGCAACAACACTGTGTTATAGGCGGTGGAATTCCAACACCAGAAAAATCCTCTGTTCTAAGGAATAAACCATGTTGTCTACAGCACACTTGCACGTTGTGAACAGCATACGCTTACAGCAGAAAGACGACGTACAGAATGGCGCACCCACAGACTGCGTTGTCTTCTATATCTTTCACATCACTTGCAGCGCCATCTGTTGTTGAAAATTGTAACTACTGTAATTTCGAAAGTTTGTCCGCCTGAAAATGTTCTGTTGTCCCAAGCATATTGCAACAAACGGTGTATTTCTATCGCTGCTCGTTTAGTTTTTATTGCCGTTTCAAATATACCGGTCATTTTTGAAACACCCTGTACGTACTGCCAAACCCCGAAAGCGTGGCAACTCGCGGGACCGTCACACAACACACCTGCTCAAACCGCACTACTCCAGCCAGACTCTGCTATGCCCGCGCTCCATGCGGCAGAGTCAACACTACCAAAGATCCTAAACACTTTGGTTCTCCACACGACCTATCGATGTATTAGTTCGATAGCATAGCTTTCCCTAGGCAAGACCCAGCGTAAAAATACAAATAATATTTACAAAACAAACCAATTATACATTGACATAAATGCATAAATAAATATATATACAAATAGTAAAACAATTACAATATATAAAGGCACAGAAATGTCATATCTTCAGGTAACAAAACAAGGAAAAAAAATTATAGTACAATAGATAGAAATAGGAGGATATGCATTTCCGGCGTTACACGTGCCCCACATTGTCTGAGGTTGTTCGTGTAACCTAAACAGACTAAGAAAATGTCCCAAAAAGGAAAAGAAACAGCGGAATTGCATATGCTCAAAACATCAAGAAAATTTAGCATTAGGCGAATTAACCATAAACCAACTTTTAGACCATAATAATTGAGTGGAGACACTCCTAACCTCATTCCACTCTGTCATCTGACACAAAAGAAAACAGGTTGACAACATATTAAAATTCATAGAAAACATGGAAAATGGTTTAGCTATTCAAAAAATCGTCTAAATTCCTAACAGTATCAAGAAATGGAATTCTATTTACAAAATTAACCAGAGTACATGGTCATAAAAACCGGTAGATCAAAATACGCAAATTAATTACATAGAATACACAGTGCCACAGACATGATACGTGAATTGAAGTGGAAATCATTAAAACAAAGGCGTTTCTCGTTGCGACGGGATCCTCTCATGAAATTTCAGCCACCAGTTTTCTCCTCCGATTGCGAAAACATTCTGTTGGCTCTCACCTACATAGGGAGAAATGATCACCACGATAAAATAAGAGAAATCAAAGTTCGCACAGAAAATTTTAAGTACCCTTTTTTCCCGCGCGCCATTCGAGAGTGGAACGGTAGAGAGACAGCTTAAATGTGGTTCATTGAACCCTCTGTCAGGCACTTTATTGTGAATAGCAGAGCAATCAGGCAGATGTAGATGTAGAAAATATATGTTTCCAAAGAACACTACAAATGGTTCAAATGGCTCTGAGCACTATGGGACTTAACTTCTGAGGTCATCAGTGCCCTAGAACGTAGAACTACTTAAAGCTAACTAACTTAAGGACATCACACACATCCATGCCCGAGGCAGGATTCGAACCTGCGACCGTAGTGGTCCCGCGGTTCCAGACTGTAGCGCCTAGAACCGCTCGGCCACTCTGGCCGCCACACTACAAATGACTGCACATACACTTATTATTCAGCAATAATTACAAATAACAAAGATCAAATACACATACCTCTGCTCTCTAAGGAAGAACAAGAAGCAGAGAATACCAGAAGAGGAAGACCAGGCTTGCTTACATTTGTTTTACAAAATGAATAATATGTAGATATAATCTTTGCTGGTTTCTGCTATACACAGTCTGTGAAGTATTAAACTGACTTGACGCATTCCAGTTATCAGCTGAGATAGCCTGGAGTTCCACTTTCA
This sequence comes from Schistocerca nitens, assembly GCF_023898315.1. Classification (NCBI taxonomy): domain Eukaryota; kingdom Metazoa; phylum Arthropoda; class Insecta; order Orthoptera; family Acrididae; genus Schistocerca; species Schistocerca nitens. The sequence goes on along the minus strand of NC_064621.1, from coordinate 573,488,369 downwards.
TTATCCAGTCTTGGTTTGGCCTATCAGTAGTTTATGTGAAGACACATAAGCTGACTTCGGCGAGGAGTACCTGCTATTAGTTTCGACAAACTACGCCGATCGTAAACTGCCCAATTAGCGCGTGTTGCACACGCCACAACCATTTACCAGCAATCGACTTTGCTAATAGTGGACTATTCTGAAATAAATTACTTGAGGTGGAATATACCAACAAAGATAATCAAAACCAAACAAGAATGTTATTGGGTTGTAAAATTATAAAAACACTGTAATAATGGGATTTCTTGCCAGTTTGCTGCCATGCTCGCTGACGATGGTCAACCAAAGTAGTGCAGAAAGGTGATTCAATGCTGAACACAACTCGACGCCTTTCGTCAACATTCCATGCTTCCAGGTCACTATACCATTTCAACGGCAGCCACCTGCGTTGTGGTGTCAACGGCATTCGCCGCATGGGAAGGTGATTTACTTATCCGGCTGCTTTTGGTCTCAGGAAGACACGGACTGTTGCAGGCAGTCAGTCACTTGTTCTCGGATGGACGGCGCCTGTGTGAAGACGTTACGACGTGCTTGGTGCACGATAAGGCGATCCTCCTTTATCGTTGTAAGACGTGGAACCATGGATACGGGTATGGCTAGCCTCACGTTTCCAAGCAGTCCAGCATCTGGGCCACTGTCACATCCGAATGCCCCATAAATCTGGATAGTCCACGATTAGAGCAGACGGCCAAATGGAGAACCACGATGTTGCGCCTATCTAACTCTAGCAGGTGGCGATGACGCTGTCTCCGAAGACTACGCGACATCTCTGTGTTCGTCATACTGGTCAAGTATAATCTGACACTGATCATGCCCCTTATATTCCCTGTCAGTCCTGTTGACAATACTAAACACGAACAACACTAAAGCACACTGGTGACGGTTGTACCTGTCACAGAGAATTTCAGCTCGACTCATTGACCTACCTGCCAAAGTTGCGTACCTGTGCGAAGCTAGAATGGCATCTCACCATGTTTTCTGGGCGTTTCGCTTCTCAATTCAAGACGAAGTGTTCAAACGAACAGCACATCTGGTATGGTCGTTATAGATCCAATAGCACTGAATCATACTAAAACGTCCCCTCAGAAAAATTTATGAATTACTGTGCTGATAAACCTCTTACATTATTTGATTTTCAAACAGCTGAGCAGAATTGAACGTACTGAGACATTTCGCTCTTTACCTATTCTGATCAACACTAAACTGACACACAATATTTTTAGCGCAACGCAATCTGACTTTCAATAATCTCTACAAAAGAATGGCTCAGTACGTTCAGTTTTACTCGGCTGTTTGAAAATCAAATAACGTAGGGGTTTATCAGCACAGTCATTCATTAATTTTTCTAAGGGGACGTTTCAATACAGAGCCATAGTTAACTTTATCATTCGTCCTTAAAATTACATTCTTTTTTTTTTGTAATTTGTAATTCATCATCGTTGATCTAGCGATTGTGTTTAACAAATCGTTAAATATTTTTAATTCATGTCAAAATTCTTGAACTGAGTAAATTTGCTGTCCCGCCCTTATACAGAGTGAGTGCTTGTCTTCTAACAGTGTGTATCTTGATACCAGTGGCTGTGAGTTGCTACAACTGCAGTACTCAAACCTAACAGCTGGTGTACGCGTTCTTCTATTTTTGTTTACATTTTAAGCGGTTATTTATGTTTTCTTTCAAATCAATAATTTGTCGTAAACTAATCCACTTGTGTGTTCACCGAAATTTTACTGTCGATCATTATTTGTACTGAACATCTGTGGGCAACTACATTTAGCGCCACTAAATTATAATTTCACAGTGTTTTGCTTCTACAATTTCGTGTGTGACTAAATGTTTCGTCTGTATGAGCAAGAATATTGAACAAGTATATGACCTGAACAAAAATTATAATTTTTTTGTTACGTTACATTTGGGATTACATAAGTTTTCACTAGCACATTTAAACTGACCGACGTGACGCAGTGGTTTGCACGCTGGACTCGCATTTGGGAGGATGACGGTTCAAATCCGAGTCCGGCCATCAAGATTTAGTTTTCCATGATTTCCCTGAATCCCTTCGGGCAAATGCCGGGGTTTTTCCTTTGACAGGACGCGGGTGACTTCCTTCCTCATCCTTCCCTACTCCAATTGGACCGATGACCTCGCTGTTTGGACCCTTCCCAAGATCAACCAACCAACACATTCAGACAGCAACATTTCAACCAAAATGAGGTCATCAGTTGCATACACCGTCAGTTCTACTGCAGGAACCTGCCAGATGGGACCTCTTACGTTGCTGTACAATAGTAGGAGGAGGACATGAGGAAGTGTAGTTGTGTGGTTCGCCAAAGTGCTACTAAGACAGCATTCGATTAACTGACATATATTTCAGAAAACTTTACAATCACACTGTCTTCTTCCCAGTGCGGCCAACAGCTGCTATGCTGTGCCCTCACTGCATGGAGGTGCCCAGGGAGGAATTTGCTGGCGCAGCACCTGGCGTAGTCTGAGGTGAGTCAGGCTTCATCTCGTTCTCTGGTGCAGCAAATGAAAACTATCTTTCTATTACTGTATTCCGTAACCACGATTGGATGGATGCTGCGTAACAATAAGCTTGCTCCGAGTCGACATAACGTACTCAAGGCCCATTTTATCCTCCGATAAGACAGCCAAAACCACTCAACTACCATGGTATGTTTTGAACTGAACTTCAGTCAAACAATAACATCAGAAACCAGTCAATATCTTAGAGTGTTTTGAAAAGTATTAACATCCCGTTACTATGGAACAAAATCGGAGCCAAGCCGAGTCTTAAATTAATTATTAATGCTACACAGTCATGCGTCTATTGTATCTTATCAAACCATCCATTTGTCGATTTATTCCACCGGTCCAAAAAACTACCTTTTTACGCTTCAGCACATAATTCTCAACAAGACCACAGAATGTTTTTCACGATACAAGATCCGTCACGGAATCCCGATATAGTGAAACAATTCGTTATGACCTCGGCTAATTCTTTCCAAAAAAGAATCGTGCCATGATTAGAACTTCAGCACGAAATGAGCGCAAAGTCAAACCTGACGGTTGACGTACCATCTCGTATATCTTACACCCAACTATCCATGGAGCAAATAGCTCCTTCGACCAGTTAACCAAACTTGTACATCTGGCCTGCTATTCAGTGAGACTGGTACTGTCCATTAACACCATGTTAATACCATCCTGAACCATTAAAAGGAACAACCGAACAGCATCATTACTTTTTTAAAGAGTTTGTTAATTATTTGTCTGCGGCGGAGTTGATGTTTCTGATGGCCAGCTCACTCTGGTTCTTTATTCTCTGGTACAGCCCTCTGCTTGGCTGGAAAACACGCGTCCAACATCAAACGGTGATCCCTTCGTACATTAGCTGTCTACATCAATATTTTTCACACACAAAATCAATAAAACGTTCACGTGATTATCTAACAGGTGATACGTAATCATTTTAACACTCGAAACGGCGTAAGGCGTCAAATGGCCCCTGTCATAGCTTTTTCGTTCGTTATCACATCTAATTTATTTACTTCGTTAATGAAATTATATGACTTTTCTAATTTTTCTCCTCTTTCCGAAGATGTTTTAGTATTTCCAAAATATTTTAATTTTCTTTGCCATTTCATTCAGTATATCTAGAACTGCGGAAGGGGTGAATGTGACCCCACTGAATTTCTCTTCTGAATATAAGTAAATTATCCAACAATGCACTGGCAACAGTGAGCAGTAACACAGAGCAGTTGCTCCTCACTGTTGCAACTTGGCACGTGTACATTACAGTCCGCCAAAGCTTATGTTGTGCCAGTCAGGCAGTCTTTGTCCGTGAAACATATATCGTCAGCGTGGACTTTCTGAAGAAGTGTTACATCTCTTAGAGAATTCCGAAGTTAAATCGAAAATTGACTTCCCTGATGAAGAGGATGATTACGTACCTGACACAAGTGAAGATGAAGACATTGTGAACGAGGGGCGATTAGTGGAAGAGGATTCAGATGCTGATGGACGTCGATCATCACCTCTTTCACCAAAGCAGGTACGGTTGGAAACGTCTACAAAGACGATTGCAAGGGATGGAACCGTGTGGGAAATTATTAATCTTCCGGAAGGCAGTCAGCTGTGAATGTTCTGAAGGAGAGAGGAGGTCCCGAGGTCCCACTGCTAATGTTCGCCAACGAGTAGACGGCTCTGTCATCAGTGCCTTCAATCTTATTTTTGATGAAGCAGTCCTACGTCTCATGAAGAAATACACAGAATCAAATGCTCGAAAAGTATTAAAAAAACAATGACTGGTTTGTGTCACTTGAGAAATTGGAGAAACTGATAGTCGTCATGTGTGTTAGTGGTGTATTGTGCACAAAATGTGTGTCTGTGGATGATCTCTGGTCGCAAACTTGGGGTCTGCTTTTATCAAGGACGTTATGCCAAGGGACAGATTTCAGGAGCATCTCCTTTTTGATGAGTTTGCAGCATGGCAGCCAACAAATTCGCTCTTGTATCTGAAATTTGGGAAAAGTTCAATGAAAACCGTATCGCACTTACCACCCTGGAGAAAATATAACCAATGACGGCCAACTGTTACCAAGCAAAGCAAGATGCAGGTTTACTCAATTCATGTCCAACAAACCAGACAAATATGGTCTCAAATTCTGGTTGGTTGTTGATGTAACGACAAAGTATATATGTAATGTTTCACGATATCTTGGCAAAGAGGACATGCACAGAGAGAAACAACCACTTGAAGAGTACGTCGTTCTGCGTCTCATGGAACCATTTGTAAATCAAGGCAGAAATGTGAACAGACAACTTCTTTACGTCTCTTCAACTTGCTAAAAACTCAAAGAAAAGAAAACTTTATTAGTTGGTACTATGAACAAGATCCGCCGTGAAATCCGCGATGAAGTAAGGAAGCCAAATGCTGAAATACACTCCACCACAATATTGCACAGTAGTGGCAACACAGACTGAACCTTTACTGTATACTAAGAAAACAAGAATAAAAATGTCATTCTTCAGAGTACGCTGCAAGCTGAAGTAGCAATAGGCAAGGAAGGAAAGAAAAAACCTGAAACCGTAACGTTCTACAAAGCAACAAAGTACGGGGTGGACGTGGTTGATCAAATGGCCCGTAAATATACTACGAAGGTTGCATGTAGGAGATTGCCAATGCATGTCTTCTACAACATACTGGACTTGGCGGTGATAAATGCATGGGTCATCTAGAACATAGTAACGAACAAGAGAGTGGAAAGGAAGAAGTACATACTTTAACTGGCAAATTAACTCAAGGGAGCGAAAGAGCAAAAACATCAGGCAAAGCAAGAGGATACGGGACTGAAATCACCCAGAAAGCGGAGGAAGTGCCAAATCAACCTCTGCAAAGGCAACAAGACCAGCGAAAATTGTGTAAAGTGCCACAAGTCGTGTGCGGAAAATGTGCGCGTAAAACAGAAATCCCCTGTGCGAGTGCTTCCAGCAGCTTCAAATTACTTCAGTGAAAGGTAATACAGAGCTGTTCGTAAAACCCACGTGAGAATAAAATGGACCAAATATACTAAATTTGCCTAGAAGTTTGTATGAATAGTTAATAAACGAAAATCTATAGTTAAGAAACTCGTTAGCAGTGGCAACATTAAATTTGTATGATACGAGTACATTGTTGTTCAGATAAATTAGTAACTATTAACTATATATGACGGTAGTATCTCTTCCCGAAAGAACAGTTACCGTCGATGGCCATGCAGCTTTGCTAGAAATGAAATGATAATTAAATAGACACCCTAGCTGCAAGCAGGCGTTGATACACTTCATTGGGGACATGTTGAAAATGTGTGCCCCGACCGTGACTCGAACCCGGGATCTCCTGCTTACATGGCAGACGCTCTATTCATCTGAGCCACCGCGGGCACAGAGGATAGTGCGTCTGCAGGGACTTATCCCTTGCACGCTCCCCGTGAGATCCACATTCCCAACATGTCCACAACACTACATTCGTAGTGCGCCTAATAGATGTTTGCCCATCATACTCATTACTCGTGGCAGATTAATCTACCAAGTCCCGTACGAGTTCGGGCATAGCGTGTGCGTTCGCACAAGAAGGTCAAAGGCCGGGAACCCATATTTTAACTATATATGACGGTAGTATCTGTTCCCGAAAGAACAGTTACCGTCGATGACCATGCAGCTTTGCTAGAAAAGAAATGATAATTAAATATACACCCTAGCTGCAAGCAGGTGTTGATACACTTCATTGGGGACATGTTGAAAATGTGTGCCCCGACCGAATGAAGTGTATCAACGCCTGCTTGCAGCTAGGGTGTATATTTAATTATCATTTCATTTCTAGCGAAGCTGCATGGTCATCAACGGTAACTGTTCTTTCGGGAACAGATACTACCGTCATATATAGTTAAAATATGGGTTCCCGGCCTTTGACCTTCTTGTGCGAACGCACACGCTATGCCCGAACTCGTACGGGACTTGGTAGATTAATCTGCCACGAGTAATGAGTATGATGGGCAAACATCTATTAGGCGCACTACGAATGTAGTGTTGTGGACATGTTGGGAATGTGGATCTCACGGGGAGCGTGCAAGGGATAAGTCCCTGCAGACGCACTATCCTCTGTGCCCGCGGTGGCTCAGATGGATAGCCGGCACGGTAGCTCAGCGTGTTCGGCCAGAGAGCTGGATGGCCTCTGTAATAAAAAAACTGAGTGGAAGGATCAACAAGCGAACTTCACCGAATGTCATGTGACGTCCGCAACGAACAAACACAACGATCAACAACGAACAAAATGAAAAAAAAAAAAAAGATGGATAGAGCGTTTGCCATGTAATCAGGAGATCCCGGGTTCGAGTCCCGGTCGGGGCACACATTTTCAACATGTCCCCAATGAAGTGTATCAACGCCTGCTTGCAGCTAGGGTGTCTATTTAATTATCATTTCATTAGTAACTATTATTTATACTTGTAAATAATCGTGGTGATTACTAGAAATAAAGTACGGATTAACAAACACTAAAAAAGTTCTTGTTAAAGTCAAATATGAAAATATTTTATGTGGGGTCAAAATGTCAGACACTCCGCCGTTCTAGTGTTAAGTGATTCACATGCCGTGGCGTGTCACAAACACTGTGTAATTCACAAAGCCTCCTCCTCGTCTCAACTTATTTTGGATCAGCTGTCATAACATGCTTCATTATAGAGTTACCTGTTATTCCCCTCGCTCCATAGTTGAGAGATCTCATTACTTTAACCACAATGTATTAAATTTAATGACCTTATATTTATGCCACTTAACCATACCCGCAACCAAAAGAAAGGAAGACACACTAACCCTTCTCCACCAAAAAATTTTAATATTACTAGCAGTCGATGCAAAATACCCAGATACCAAACCACATGTTGCTATAAGTTAACAATACAGTTCACTTAAGATCCAGAGGACATTTTACTACTCAGACTTTATTAAGGAGGAGGATTGGGGAGATGTCGTTACCTATTGGTGCAGCCTTTCTCATGGTCCATGTGGTGGGGGAGGGGCGGGGAGAGGACGGGGGTGGATTTCCACTGGTTGATCTTTACCAGTTGCCGGTGATTCCTCAGTGGGAGGGGAGTGGATGACCATGAATATAAGTCACCCAAGTGTGTAACCTGATACTGGAACCCATATCTCTGACCTTGAGATAAGATCGTTCTCTCACTTGAAACTCTCACTGATAACCTACTGTAGAGGTCGCTAGTTATTCTCTTATCCCTCACATTGTTATCAATAAAATAATCATATTTGTTACCAAGGCAACACTGATCATTGACTAACTTTCATATGAAATCAAGTTCTTCTCTTTTTTGGAAGATCACCCACATCCACCTACTTTGTAGGTCGACGGTCTACTGCTAACAGAATAAGTTGAATTTCTTCTTAACATGGGCCATTCATTGCTGCGGAACATACGTCGAATTTACGTTGGTCGGCCTACATCAAACGCGTCAGTGACCCCGCATAAGGCTTCCTCATTCCTAATTCGTAGCGTGAAATTCACCGCACCCTTCCTTCTGATAAGAATACACTATCATCTCTTCCATAAACCTCTTACAGCTGCTAGTGAATATATAAAGTGGGCTCTTTCTAGATTCTTTCACCTAAAGTTACAATTTTGAGATGTCATTATTGTGGATCGTTTTCAAGACTGGTGCAATCATGATTTTCTTAACTGCTGGAAACCTAGGAGTTGAATTTCGATAAACCTTCATCAGTTTTGGGTGAATTTTCGGTGGCGATAAACTTGCGAAAGCAACTAAGCTTATTACGCAAGGATTTTTCCAGTTTATATATCTGAAGTAGACACACACAATAATAACGTGCCCTCTAAGGTTTTCACTGTGTGACTGATTAATGGTGTACTTTTGGGTGCTTAGCCGGGTAGTTGATTCGTTTTAAATGCAGAACATTTCGATGGCCGATATAGTCAAGATCATCTTAAGTAATAGAACCCAGTATGTTGTCCTGGTCTGTGAGCATTCACCAGATACAAGGGCGTAGTCGTATAGTCAGGAATGTCCCAGGGAAGTATGATATGATTGTTCTTATTCTCTCTCTAACTACTGAGACAATTTATATATATATATATATATATATATATATATATATATATATATATATATCAACAGTTAGCTACGCTTGATAGCTACTTCTCGACATAGTCGCCGCTCCAACGTAGACATTTCTCATAGCGTTGCACCAACTTTCCAATACCCTCGACATAGAAGGCAGCCGCCTGCGCTTTCCGCCAATTCTATTCTCTCGTCTACATCTCGTTGTCTGTGTCAAAATGTTGCCTTCGTAGCCAGCGGTTCAGTGAGCAGAGATGAAGCTCAGGACGAACAAACTACGGGCTGTATTGCGTGTGTTCAAACACTTCCCATCGAAAACGCTGCAGGAGCATCTTCATAGCCCCTGCAGAGTGCGGCCGCTAATTGTCATGAAGAACGAAATGCGTGACAGTTATATGGGCTGCACAACCTCAGGCAAAATCTCCACCAGGCCCTCATACTTAGTGGAAGACGCGACTTTCTACGCATCTGTACGCGCTCACTGTGCCCTCAGAACCGGAAAGAGCCACGTGCCGCGATAGTCGGGCATACTGGAGACACTACCCAACACATCTGTGCAAAATGCATCGGATTTTAGCAGTGGTTTCCAATTCGCGGCTGATCGGAACTTACTTTCCAAATAGTCCTCGTATCCATGTATCACGAACAGAGTATCAGTCTGTGACTTTTTTCTACCGATGGCGTAGTGCAAGAGTAAGTCTCATAGTTGACAGACTGTAGGAGGATACGGGACAACTTGGACAGACTTTCTATGATGAATGGTAGCTTCCTCCAAATGTAGAAAAACCATACGTTAACGGAGATCAGTAGGAAAACCAAGCCTGTAATGTTGGAATACAGTATTAATGGTGTACTACCTGACAGAGTCACGTCGATTAAGTATCTAGGCTTAACGCTGTAAAGCTATGTTAAATGGAACGAGCACGTAACGTCGGTAGCAGGGAACACGAATAGTCGACTTCGGTTTATTGGGAGAATTGTAGGAAAGTGTAACTCATCTACAAATGAGACCACGTACAGGTTACTCATGGGACTCACTCTTGAGTACTGCTCAAGTTTGTGGGATGTTGGATTAAAGGCATCATCAAAGCAGTTCAGAGGCGCGCTGTTGTATTTGTCACTGGTTGGTTCGATCAGCGCGCAAGTACTGCGGAGATCCTTTGTGAACTCAAATGGAAATCCTCGGAGCAAAGACGACACTCTTTTCGCGAAACACCGTTAAGAAAATTTAGGGAACTAGTATTTGCAGCCGACTGCAGAACGATTCTACTGCCTCCAAGGTACATTATACAAAGGATGCAATTGTTAGTGGAAGAAGAGAGGGAATGACTAGCAGCAGTACAAGCAGAGTCAGTCAGCAGCAGCCGGCCGAGACAGACGCGGCAACAGGAAAGTAATCAGAAGCGAATTTTGTAATATCATCTGTATGCTTTAATAGTTTAGTTTCTTGAGTTTCTGCATGTTAATTTAATATCTAATAGCCGCAGTTCTCGCGTTTTCGTTTGTGTCGGAAAGTAAACCAAATTTGTGACGCATTACAAGAATTATTTAGTTTCACCTGAGTGCTTGGGTAGTTAGGTTTTTGAATCCCTGCGTATTGATCTAATTTATTATACACAGTTCCTGCATTTTCGTCAGTGTCTACAGTAGAGTTCCACAGTACGCGCCAATACTCTGTTAATCTGGGTACTTTAGTTTTCCACGGTCTTTAGTATGGATAGGGACTGTGGCTGTTGCGTTAGGATGTGAACCCAGTTATTGACACTTCGCTCTCAGCTCCAGGCTGTGATGGCTTCGGTTACACAGCTTAAGGCTGCAGTGGATCGGCGCCACTGTTGTGGGCCGGCTGTGGAGAACCAATGGACACCAAGCACATCTGAGGCCTCCAGTCTGTCCTCACTGGTGGCCAGCACAGTTACTGCTCACACTGAGATTGACGCCTCACTTTTGGTAGAGAGGGAGGTCGGCACAGGGCATAGTAGGCAGTGAAAAACTTCCCAGGGGTTGCATGTAAGGCCTCCCCTGTTAGTCGAACAAACATGTTCCAGGTGCTGTCTGTGGCTGGCACTGTCGCTGAGCCAGATGCTGTCGCCTGTCCTCTTTCATAGGAAACCTCTCAGCCTGCAAAATCCGGACAGTCACAGAGGGTGGTATTATTGACAGTTGGCAGCTCTGACGTTACGCGCATTACGGGCCCCTTAGGGATATGGTTGCCAAGAAGGGGAAGAAAGTCAATGTGCACTCCAAGTGCATACCGGGTGGAGTCATTCCAGATGTGGAACAGGTCCTCCCGGATGCCATGAAGAGCACAGGGTGAAGCCAACTGCAGGTGGCGGCTCAGTCGGTACAAATGATGTGTGTCACTTTGGATCAGAAGAGATTCTCTGTAGTTTCGGGTGGCTAACAGAAATGGTAAAGACTGCTAGTCTCGCTTGCGAAATGAAAGCAGAGTTGACCATTTGCAGCATAGTCGACAGGACCGATTGCAGACCTCTGGTACAGAGCCAAGTGGAGGGTCTGAATCAAAGGCTCAGACGGTTCTGCAGATTCCTCGACTTGCGCCAAAGGGTGGTTGGGTTTCGGATTCCACTGAGTAGGTCAGTAGTCCATTATACACAGGATGCGGCTACAGGGGTAGCAGGGGCTGTGTGGCGTGAATTGGCCGGTTTTTAGGTTAGAGAGTCTCGGGAAAACACAAAAATGGCTTCAGTCACAAAGGCTGCAGGCCGAACACAGGAAGAACGCAGATACAGGAACCATCGGTATGACAGTAGTACATTGTCGAAGCTTTGTTGGGAAAGTATCAGAGCTCCAAGCGCGAATAGAAAGCACTGCTGCTCAAACCGTTATAGGCACTGAAAGCTGGCTAAAGCCGGAGATAAGCTCAGGCGAAATTTTTGCAAAGAACCTAACGGTGATCCGAAAGGCTAGACTAAACACCGTTGGTGGTGGCATGTTTGTTGCTCTTAGGAGTAGTGTATCTTATCGTGAAATTGATGTAGCTAGTTCCTGTGAGTTAGTATGGGCAGAGGTCATTTTTGGCAACCGCAATAAAATAATAATTGGATCCTTTCACCGACCTCCCAATTCAGACGATACAACTCTTAAAAGGTTCAAAGAATACTTGAGTTTGATTTCAAACACATACCCAGTTCATACGATTACAGTTGCTGGTCACTTTAAATTACCCTCGATATGTCGGCGAAAATACGAGTACATGTTTAATTTGGGAGGTAAGCATAAAACATCATCTGAAATTCTGATAAAGGCACTCTGAAAATTATGTCGAGCAGTTAGTTCACGAGGCCACGCAAATGGTCAACGATTTTGAAAACACACTTGACCTCTTAGCAGCAAATAATCCTAAGTTAATAAGGAGCATCAAAATAGATACAGGGAGTAGTGAACACAGAGTTGTCGTAGCTAGATTGAATATTGTAACCCCCAAATCCTCCAAAAATAAACGAAAAATATACCTATTCAAAAATGCAGATAAAAATTCACTTGACGCCTTCCTGAGAGACAATCTCCACTCCTTCCAAATTAACAATATAAGCTTAGACCACATGTGGCTTGAATTCAAAGAAATAGTATCGGCAGAAACTGAAAGATTTATATCAAATAAATTAGCAAACGACGGAACTGATCCTGCTTGGTACACAGAACGGGTCAGACCACTGTTGCAGAAACAATGAAACAAACGAGCCAAATTTAAACAGACGCAAAATCGCATAGATTGGCGATCTTTTAGAGAAGCTCAAAATTTTGCGCGGGCTTCAATGTGAGATGCTTGTAATAGTCTCCACAACTAAACTTTTTCTCGAAACCTGGTAGAAAAACCAAGGAGATTCCGGTCTTTTGTGAAGTCTGCTAGCGGCAAGACACAATCAGTGCCTTCTGTGCGCGATAGCAATGGAGGTACTATCGAAGACAATGCTGCCAAAGCAGAGTTACTAAGCACAGCCTTCCGAAATTCCTTCACAAAAGAAGACGAAGTAAATATTCCAGAATTCTAATCAAGAACAGTTGCCAACACGAGTCATGTAGAAGTAAATATCCTCGGAGTAATGAGCAACTTAACTCACTTAACAAAAGGATGTCTTCCAGTCCAGACTGTATACCAGTTAGTTTCCTCTCACAGTATGCTGATACAATAGCTCCATACTTAACAATCAAATACAACAGTTCGCTCGACGAAAGATCCGCATCAAAAGACTGGAAAGTTGCACAGATCACACCAGTATTCAAGAAAGGTAATAGGAGTAATCCACTTAATTACAGGCCCATATCATTAACGTCGACAGGCAGCAGGATTTTGGAACGTATATTGTGTTCGAACATTATAAATTACCATCAGGTTGCCCTCCATTCAGCGGCTGTTGCACGCAGCGACTGTTATTGACTTGTAAATAATAGATTTCAGCTATCAGTCGTCCTTTTGAAATTTTATTGGCAGATCTAGATTTCAGCTAGAAACTAGCCATTCTCAATGCACTATCATTTTTGATCAATGCATGTAATGCCTGTTGGTCGGACTTCATTCACAGTTCATTGAATACTCAATTCAATGAACTGTGAATGAAGTCCGACCAACAGGCATTACATCCATTGATCAAAAATGATAGTGCATTGAGAATGGCTAGTTTGTAGCTGAAATCTAGATCTGCCCATAAAATTTCAAAAGGACGACTGATAGCTGAAATATATTATTTACAAATTATTAATTACCTCGAAGAGAACGGTCTATTGACAGTCAACACGGATTTAGAAAACATCGTTCTTGTGAGAGACAAGTAGCTCTTTACTCACATGAACCGTTCAGTGCTATTGACAAGGGATTTCAAATTGATTCCGTATTTCTAGATTTCCAGAAGGCTTTTAACACTGTACCACATAAGCGGCCTGTAGTGAAACTGCGTGCTTATGGAATATCGTCTCAGTTATGTGACTGGATTCGTGATTTCCTGTCAGAGAGGTCACAGTTCGTAGTAACTGACGGAAAGTCATCGAGTAAAACAGATGTGATTTCTGGCGTTCCCCAAGGTAGTGCTATAGGCACCTTACTGTTCCTTATCTATATAAACGAACTGGGAGACAATATGAGCAGCCGTCTTAGGCTGTTTGCACATGACGGTGTCGTTTATCGATTAATAAAGTCATCAGAAGATCAAAACAAATCGCAAAAGGATTTAGAAAAGAAATCTGTATGGTGCGAAAGTTGGCAACTGATTCCAAATAACGAAAAGTGTGAGTTCATCCACATGAGTGTTAAAATGAATCCGTTAAACTTCGGTTACACGATAAATCAGTAAAATGTAAAGGCCGTAAATTCAACTAAATACCTAGGAATTATAATTACGAAGAACTTAAATCGGAAGAAACACATAGAAAATGTTGTAGAGAAGGCTAACCAAAGACTGCGTTTTATTGGCAGGGCGCTTAGAAAATGTAACAGATCTACTAAGGAGACTGTCTACACTATGCTTGTCCGTCCTCTTTTAGAATAATCCTGCGCGGTGTGGGATACTTTTCAGATAGGATTGACGAATACATCGAAAAAGTTCAAAGAAGGGCAGCACGTTTTGTATTATCGCGAAATAGGGGAGAGAGTGTCACTGAAATGATACAGGATTTGGGGTGGACATCATTCAAACACAGGCGTTTTTCGTTGCGACGGTATCTTCTCACGAAATTCCAATCACGAACTTTTTCCTGCAAATGCGAAAATATTTTGTTGACACCGACCTACATAGGAATAAACGGTCACTATGCTAAAATAAGGGAAATCAGAGCTCGTACGAAAGATATAGCTGATCGTTTTTTCCGCGCGCTATACGATATTGGAATAATAGAGAATCGTGTAGGTGGTTCGATGAACCCTCTGCCAGACACTTAAATGTGGTTTGCAGAGCAGATACCCTCCGCCATACACCATATGGTGGCTTGCGGAGTATTTATGTAGATGCAGATCAGATGTAGATCCGTCAAAATACTGTGCAGTTAAATGAAATAAACAACTCGGCTGAACTTCCGTAGGTACACCGTTAATTACTCAGCTCTTATACTATAAAAATGTACATCATCATTATCTTCATTATCATACCCATCAGCCATCCGACATCTACTGCAGTATAAAGATTTACTCTCGACCTGTAGATAGTTAATGTCATCTTCTGTACACACTTATGTTCCACCTACATTTTTTCTAATGTAATCCACTCACTTTCTATGAGGTCGTCAACTCGGCCTTTTCATTACTTTTGGAATCCAGATTATAAGTTCTTTGGTCCATCTGATACCCTTTCGCCCGACAGTCATGACTCCAGTTTTTTCTACGTTTGTTTGTTATCCTCTCCCCCGTAATAATTTGCAGCATACGCTCTGTCAAGACCCACCCTTACAACTTCCAGACAGCAGTTGGAAACGTGTCAGACTCACTCGGAGAAGTATACCTTTGTTGTTATACAATCACAGTACAGAAATACACATGCTATGTCTCCATCTAAATAAGTACTCCGCAAGTCACATT
The DNA here is from genome assembly GCF_023898315.1 of Schistocerca nitens. NCBI lineage: Eukaryota > Metazoa > Arthropoda > Insecta > Orthoptera > Acrididae > Schistocerca > Schistocerca nitens. Next base: position 573,473,170 of record NC_064621.1, on the reverse strand, counting down.
ACCGTGTGTGGCGGAGGGTACTTCGTGCAACATTCTCACTTCCCCTCTTTTCCGTTTTCCAGTCGCATCCGGTTCGGGGATAGAACGATTGCTGGTAAGCCTCCACGTCGGCTCGAACCTCTCTGATTTTATCTTCATTATTTTTTTCGAGGCATACAGAGGATAAAGCAACATACCTGTAGTCTTTTTTTGGAACGAACGCTCTAGGAATTTTGACAGCAGGCCATACCGTGATGCTCATTCAGGTACATCGACAAGATAAGCTATTAACTGCTGCCATATTTAAATAAGTAACTACTAACTCAGGGAATTAAAATGAAACTAACTAAATTTTTATTGTCAAGCGGAGAAACTCAAATTCTATCTACTCTTAGTTACGTGAAACGTATCAAAACGTTATTCGTAAGAATTGAGTCAGTAATATTTGGATAACGTCCTTCACTGTAAGAAGTATATACTTAAAGACTTTGTGCTCAGTTGCATCGAAATCTGTTCATTTTGCTGGAAACAAATTCAGTTATCGTACCATGTATGTGACCAGACAAAGGGAGGATCTACATAAAAAGTCTCATTCATAATATAATACTCAGTGTTATTACAGACAAAAAATTGTGTCACCTTTAAAACAAAAGCTAATAGGTATTATAATTGTAAATAAGCTTTCTTATTATAAATTTTCTTGTTGTCAGTTGCACTGTGTAAACGCCTTGCAGGGTAGAAGCTCCAATGTGTCGGAAAAGCGGTAATGTAATCCGACTGCTTTTTGCCAGATGGCCCATCTTCGCAATATGCATTATAGAAGAAGGAGAGGAGAAAAGGTTTTAGTGCCGTCTTATTGGCTTAACTAATCTGCACATTAAGAACAGCATTATCACCTAAAGTAACAGAGACGTTGAATCGTTATCCCTCAAATGTATTCAACAGCACATAGGAGAAACAGAAATAATAATGGAACGAAACCATGCACGCTGCTTTCAGGGGGTTAGGTAACGTCCGCTCGCTCTAATCTCTCTCGCAGCCTGGACCATTACAATCCATTCGTCGCTGAGCAATAGCCTATTTACTTTGAAATTGCATTCACTCTCAAAAGACAAGAAATAAGAGTCACAACTAAAAAAATATGAAAGCTATGGATAACAACAGGGATCAAAATATCAAGGGCGAGGAAAAGAGAATTACTCAAATACAGGAAAAACAATAACATACCCCCTCTTCTAAACAGTTACATACAAGAATACATTCAAATCTACAGAAAAGTGATACGACAGGCAAAAAAAAAAAAATGGCCAATGATAAGTTCATAACAGAATCAGCAAATAAAAGCCAAGCAGTATGAAAACTCATAAAGAAGTAAGCAAATAGTGTCCCACAAAATGGAAAATATCACTCTTAACCAAACCCCCTGAAAGCAGCGTGCATGGTTTCGTTCCATTATTATTTCTGTTTCTCCTATGTGCTGTTGAATACATTTGAGGGATAACGATTCAACGTCTCTGTTACTTTAGGTGATAATGCTGTTCTTAATGTGCAGATTAGTTAAGCCAATAAGACGGCACTAAAACCTTTTCTCCTCTCCTTCTTCTATAATGCATATTGCGAAGATGGGCCATCTGGCAAAAAGCAGTCGGATTACATTACCGCTTTTCCGACACATTGGAGCTTCTACCCTGCAAGGCGTTTACACAGTGCAACTGACAACAAGAAAATTTATAATAAGAAAGCTTATTTACAATTATAATACCTATTAGCTTTTGTTTTAAAGGTGACACAATTTTTTGTCTGTAATAACACTGAGTATTATATTATGAATGAGACTTTTTATGTAGATCCTCCCTTTGTCTGGTCACATACATGGTACGATAACTGAATTTGTTTCCAGCAAAATGAACAGATTTCGATGCAACTGAGCACAAAGTCTTTAAGTATATACTTCTTACAGTGAAGGACGTTATCCAAATATTACTGACTCAATTCTTACGAATAACGTTTTGATACGTTTCACGTAACTAAGAGTAGATAGAATTTGAGTTTCTCCGCTTGACAATAAAAATGTAGTTAGTTTCATTTTAATTCCCTGAGTTAGTAGTTACTTATTTAAATATGGCAGCAGTTAATAGCTTATCTTGTCGATGTACCTGAATGAGCATCACGGTATGGCCTGCTGTCAAAATTCCTAGAGCGTTCGTTCCAAAAAAAAGACTACAGGTATGTTGCTTTATCCTCTGTATGCCTCGAAAAAAATAATGAAGATAAAATCAGAGAGGTTCGAGCCGACGTGGAGGCTTACCAGCAATCGTTCTATCCCCGAACCGGATGCGACTGGAAAACGGAAAAGAGGGGAAGTGAGAATGTTGCACGAAGTACCCTCCGCCACACACGGTAAGGTGACTTGCGGAGTACTTATTTAGATGGAGACATAGCATGTGTATTTCTGTACTGTGATTGTATAACAACAAAGGTATACTTCTCCGAGTGAGTCTGACACGTTTCCAACTGCTGTCTGGAAGTTGTAAGGGTGGGTCTTGACAGAACGTATGCTGCAAATTATTACGGGGGAGAGGATAACAAACAAACGTAGAAAAACTGGAGTCATGACTGTCGGGCGAAAGGGTATCAGATGGACCAAAGAACTTATAATCTGGATTCCAAAAGTAATGAAAAGGCCGAGTTGACGACCTCATAGAAAGTGAGTGGATTACATTACAAAAAATGTAGGTGGAACATAAGTGTGTACAGAAGATGACATTAACTATCTACAGGTCGAGAGTAAATCTTTATACTGCAGTAGATGTCGGATGGCTGATGGGTATGATAATGAAGATAATGATGATGTATATTTTTATAGTATAAGAGCTGAGTAATTAACGGTGTACCTACGGAAGTTCAGCCGAGTTGTTTATTTCATTTAACTGCACAGTATTTTGACGAATCTACATCTGATCTGCATCTACATAAATACTCCGCAAGCCACCATATGGTGTATGGCGGAGGGTATCTGCTCTGCAAACCACATTTAAGTGTCTGGCAGAGGGTTCATCGAACCACCTACACGATTCTCTATTATTCCAATATCGTATAGCGCGCGGAAAAAACGATCAGCTATATCTTTCGTACGAGCTCTGATTTCCCTTATTTTAGCATAGTGACCGTTTCTTCCTATGTAGGTCGGTGTCAACAAAATATTTTCGCATTTGCAGGAAAAAGTTCGTGATTGGAATTTCGTGAGAAGATACCGTCGCAACGAAAAACGCCTGTGTTTGAATGATGTCCACCCCAAATCCTGTATCATTTCAGTGACACTCTCTCCCCTATTTCGCGATAATACAAAACGTGCTGCCCTTCTTTGAACTTTTTCGATGTATTCGTCAATCCTATCTGAAAAGTATTCCACACCGCGCAGGATTATTCTAAAAGAGGACGGACAAGCATAGTGTAGACAGTCTCCTTAGTAGATCTGTTACATTTTCTAAGCGCCCTGCCAATAAAACGCAGTCTTTGGTTAGCCTTCTCTACAACATTTTCTATGTGTTTCTTCCGATTTAAGTTCTTCGTAATTATAATTCCTAGGTATTTAGTTGAATTTACGGCCTTTACATTTTACTGATTTATCGTGTAACCGAAGTTTAACGGATTCATTTTAACACTCATGTGGATGAACTCACACTTTTCGTTATTTGGAATCAGTTGCCAACTTTCGCACCATACAGATTTCTTTTCTAAATCCTTTTGCGATTTGTTTTGATCTTCTGATGACTTTATTAATCGATAAACGACACCGTCATGTGCAAACAGCCTAAGACGGCTGCTCATATTGTCTCCCAGTTCGTTTATATAGATAAGGAACAGTAAGGTGCCTATAGCACTACCTTGGGGAACGCCAGAAATCACATCTGTTTTACTCGATGACTTTCCGTCAGTTACTACGAACTGTGACCTCTCTGACAGGAAATCACGAATCCAGTCACATAACTGAGACGATATTCCATAAGCACGCAGTTTCACTACAGGCCGCTTATGTGGTACAGTGTTAAAAGCCTTCTGGAAATCTAGAAATACGGAATCAATTTGAAATCCCTTGTCAATAGCACTGAACGGTTCATGTGAGTAAAGAGCTACTTGTCTCTCACAAGAACGATGTTTTCTAAATACGTGTTGACTGTCAATAGACCGTTCTCTTCGAGGTAATTAATAATTTGTAAATAATATATTTCAGCTATCAGTCGTCCTTTTGAAATTTTATGGGCAGATCTAGATTTCAGCTACAAACTAGCCATTCTCAATGCACTATCATTTTTGATCAATGGATGTAATGCCTGTTGGTCGGACTTCATTCACAGTTCATTGAATTGAGTATTCAATGAACTGTGAATGAAGTCCGACCAACAGGCATTACATGCATTGATCAAAAATGATAGTGCATTGAGAATGGCTAGTTTCTAGCTGAAATCTAGATCTGCCAATAAAATTTCAAAGGACGACTGATAGCTGAAATCTATTATTTACAAGTCAATAACAGTCGCTGTGTGCAACAGCCGCTGAATGGAGGGCAACCTGATGGTAATTAATAATGTTCGAACACAATATACGTTCCAAAATCCTGCTGCCTGTCGACGTTAATGATATGGGCCTGTAATTAAGTGGATTACTCCTATTACCTTTCTTGAATACTGGTGTGATCTGTGCAACTTTCCAGTCTTTTGATGCGGATCTTTCGTCGAGCGAACTGTTGTATTTGATTGTTAAGTATGGAGCTATTGTATCAGCATACTGTGAGAGGAAACTAACTGGTATACAGTCTGGACTGGAAGACATCCTTTTGTTAAGTGAGTTAAGTTGCTCATTACTCCGAGGATATTTACTTCTACATGACTCGTGTTGGCAACTGTTCTTGATTAGAATTCTGGAATATTTACTTCGTCTTCTTTTGTGAAGGAATTTCGGAAGGCTGTGCTTAGTAACTCTGCTTTGGCAGCATTGTCTTCGATAGTACCTCCATTGCTATCGCGCACAGAAGGCACTTATTGTGTCTTGCCGCTAGCAGACTTCACAAAAGACCGGAATCTCCTTGGTTTTTCTACCAGGTTTCGAGAAAAAGTTTAGTTGTGGAGACTATTACAAGCATCTCACATTGAAACCCGCGCTAAATTTTGAGCTTCTCTAAAAGATCGCCAATCTATGCGATTTTGCGTCTGTTTAAATTTGGCTCGTTTGTTTCATTGTTTCTGCAACAGTGGTCTGACCCGTTCTGTGTACCAAGCAGGATCAGTTCCGTCGTTTGCTAATTTATTTGATATAAATCTTTCAGTTGCTGCCGATACTATTTCTTTGAATTCAAGCCACATGTGGTCTAAGCTTATATTGTTAATTTGGAAGGAGTGGAGATTGTCTCTCAGGAAGGCGTCAAGTGAATTTTTATCTGCATTTTTGAATAGGTATATTTTTCGTTTATTTTTGGAGGATTTGGGGGTTACAATATTCAATCTAGCTACGACAACTCTGTGTTCACTACTCCCTGTATCTATTTTGATGCTCCTTATTAACTTAGGATTATTTGCTGCTAAGAGGTCAACTGTGTTTTCACAATCGTTGACCATTTGCGTGGCCTCGTGAACTAACTGCTCGACATAATTTTCAGAGTGCCTTTATCAGAATTTCAGATGATGTTTTATGCTTACCTCCCAAATTAAACATGTACTCGTATTTTCGCCGACATATCGAGGGTAATTTAAAGTGACCAGCAACTGTAATCGTATGAACTGGGTATGTGTTTGAAATCAAACTCAAGTATTCTTTGAACCTTTTAAGAGTTGTATCGTCTGAATTGGGAGGTCGGTGAAAGGATCCAATTATTATTTTATTGCGGTTGCCAAAAATGACCTCTGCCCATACTAACTCACAGGAACTATCTACATCAATTTCACGATAAGATACACTACTCCTAAGAGCAACAAACACGCCACCACCAACGGTGTTTAGTCTAGCCTTTCGGATCACCGTTAGGTTCTTTGCAAAAATTTCGCCTGAGCTTATCTCCGGCTTTAGCCAGCTTTCAGTGCCTATAACGGTTTGAGCAGCAGTGCTTTCTATTCGCGCTTGGAGCTCTGATACTTTCCCAACAAAGCTTCGACACTGTACTACTGTCATACCGATGGTTCCTGTATCTGCGTTCTTCCTGTGTTCGGCCTGCAGCCTTTGTGACTGAAGCCATTTTTGTGTTTTCCCGAGACCCTCTAACCTAAAAACCGGCCAATTCACGCCACACAGCCCCTGCTACCCCTGTAGCCGCATCCTGTGTATAGTGGACTACTGACCTACTCAGTGGAATCCGAAACCCAACCACCCTTTGGCGCAAGTCGAGGAATCTGCAGAACCGTCTGACCCTTTGATTCAGACCCTCCACTTGGCTCTGTACCAGAGGTCTGCAATCGGTCCTGTCGACTATGCTGCAAATGGTCAACTCTGCTTTCATTTCGCAAGCGAGACTGGCAGTCTTTACCATTTCTGTTAGCCACCCGAAACCACCGTTCATCGCTTAGTATCAGTTGCTTACTCATCAATAGTAAGATGTGTGCGTGTTTGACCAGAAAGAACGACACCTATTGCGATTGTTGGCAACACACGAACAGACATTAAAAATGTACGTTAATTTTCACTAACAGGCCGGTGTGCACGTGATAGGGCTTGAAATGAAATTATGAATATTTTTGTACTGGATCAGGGTTCGGACCCACATACTTACCTTTGGAGGAGACCTAGAGAAGATTGCAGTCTTGAGAAAAGGAACGAAATGATTGAACTATATTGTTCCGAGAGATTCAGATCCTCGAAAGAGGAGATACGAATTCGAATCACAGTCCAGCACCAAATTTTTCAACGTCTCTAGTTCAATCAAGTACAAGTAAAGTAAGAGCCCTGTTCCTTTAAATGGCTATCGGTTCATCAAATAAAATAAAACTTTCTAATTTAAGTAAGTTTGCTGGCGACTGTATTTCTGTATACCGTGGCTTCCGCTATGTCATTTCCCAACGTAAACCGGCTCTGCCCAGTTGGTAATGAAGGAACGTGATGTTTAATGCGGATTCTGGATTGTAACGTCTTTCTCTTGATGTTACCAGGGGTAAAGTAAATCTGTTTGTGCCTCTTAAAAGTAAATGCCTGAACCCACGCACTGCACCCGTGATAGTTCGTTCTGCCAGACCATTGTGGCCACATTTCCCAGCCCCAGGAGTGTGCTGTAACAGATGCCTGTGACACCAGATTAAGTAACCTAATGTACCGAAGACTGTTTGCCAGTGCTCTTTCTCACTGGAAAATACGCAATTCACTCATTGGGCTCCATAAGTACACTGTAACAGTAATTTCTGTGTGTATGCAATGCATACGGATTAGAATTTAGTGGTGCTCTCTGTTCCACTTCTCTATTCAATATGCCTGACCTAAATGGGCCCTTTATCATTACCGGCCCTGGGCAGTGCAACATCGTACTGACAACAGTACTGCGCATATGTTGATAATCAGACTGTTCGTTTTGCCTGATTTTGTAATCATTTAAATAAAACAACATGACCTTCCAGTGGGAGACATTTCGTCCCTCTTTTCCTTCTGTGAAATTTGTCAATAAGCATTTTGCCTTCCAGCCAGCGAAATGCGACAGAGTACGGCCGGTAAACGATTCACAAACCATGATTTAGTGCCGTTAAGACGATTTATTTAAACGTCACAAGACTGCACTTAGGTGAAATCGATTTCGAGGTGCAAAATGTTTGTTATCTTACTTTTGTGACAGGTGGGCATAAGTGATTTCCAAAGACTTTTTATTGTACTGATATGATCTTTTGTCACAAAGTAACAAGGTAAGTTTTTATTCGTATATATTTTGTAGGAAACTGTAATGGTGATTGAAGATTATACACCTGAATGTTTGACACAACTGGTAGGAGAAAACGCTGCATATTAACCAAACCCCGCGCCTCATCTCCACATCCTCCTATGACATGAGCACGGGATTCTCCTCGCGTACCGCTACAGAGCTGTTCCTAGCACAGCTGAGAATTGGCAACACCGTCACAAACATTAGGCAACACTGTGACAGTGCAATCACTTCCACGTATGGTACTGAACTGACTCGCTAAATTCACTTGATATTCCCTTTGCATCGGAATGACTCGTGCTATATAATCCTCGTGTAAACTAAGATACTGAGACAGAAAATTCACTTTTTTGCCTAAAGAAATGCTATTCTTCACATAAGTGACAACTTTTATTATCTTTCACAATGCGTTATGAGGCTGAGCGACAAATACCATGATGAGAGTGGCGTACAGGCAACAATGTGTCCGGTGGTACCGCCCGTGTCTCGGGTCAGAACGCCTCACTCAATCGTCAGTTCTAACCGTGGTAGGGGCCAGCGTATGCGAGCTTTTTTTCTGATATATTTTATGGAGCTGCGAATTTTCAGAAAAAATTATGTATCGAAGACAGAAGAAAACCTTTACACATCAAATCCTCTTGGTAGCTCGACTCAGTAAGTTGTGTTAATGGTCATAGATCTCGGCTTTCTGACTGCCAAGCTGCTTCGCAATACCAGCGTCTCTGAAGAAATTCGAATCGACCATCAGCGATACGAATTTCAATATTGTTCTTCATTTAAGACTCACATTCCAGGGTGATAATTATGAAAGAAATGAACCTCTTGATTACTATAGGGCCTCTATGCTAAATTTACACAGTAGCAATTAGGAACTCCCTGCAGACATTTGCTAACAGTGGCTCTAGCAATTTACTTTTTCTCTGGGTAGCTTCAAATATGGGCAATTTTGTCGCCTTAAAACCAATTGAATATTTTAAACATCACTTGTGAACAGCGTTCACTTCTCCATTAATTAAGGTATAGACCTCAAACAATTTGCCTGAGTAGCTATAGAGCAGGTTCTGATAGGTATTGACATCATCTTTTGCATACCTTTACCATAGAGAATCAAAGAAAGAAATCAAACACATTACATTGCATTTACTTTCTGTGCCTTGACTAACACATATGAATCCATGACAATAATAAATTATTTGAGGAACCTCCTTTGAAAGGAAAAAGAACAGAATGTGACGCTTTAATTGTAGTTCACTGGATCAAAAACAATGAAATTAATTCTGTGCCACATTGATGTATTGCATTCTAGTGTAATAAAATAATCATCAAATAAAAACGGTTTTGTGCCTCCTTTGCTATCAAGAGTGAAACACAAATCGTAGACAGATTTTATGGGTCACCACTCAACAACATTAAAGCATTTTACATCGTCGAGAGTGCGGAGTGGAGCAGACGCTGTCGGCAGAAGGCGAAACAATGCAGTGCCTCAGCCCCCGCCGGTAGGCGGTGAACGGGTCCCAGAGAATTCAGACGCATGCGGTGTTGAGAGGCAGATGGTCGGCAAAGAAATCTTTCGCTAAAACATTGTTGGACCAAACTGTTATTAACAGTGTGACAGAAAGCGAAATCTATTGTAGATTCGCTTGAATTACACTCATAGCTTCAGCACCGAGAGGAAAGGGGCGATAAAAAATTTGTCGGCGAGTGCTTTTAGTTACCAGACGTCGTATTAGCTAGTCTAGCGTTTTACCTCAAGACTACGGTCGTAGTCAAGAATAAATGGCTCTGGGCACTATGGGACTTAACTGCTGTGGTCATCAGTCCCCTAGAACTTAGAACTACTTAAACCTAACTAACCTAAGGACAGCACACACATCCATGCCCGAGGCAGGATTCTAACCTGCGACCGCAGCGGTCACGCGGTTCCAGACTGTAGCGCCTAGAACCGCACGGACACTCTGGCCGGCTGTAGTCAAGAAAGAAGTACTAAGACTGAAGTCAAGACTTCATCTGGGAAGTGCCACAGTCTACAGTGTTGCCAGATCGAGCATATTGCCGGACATAGGATTCTGAGAGGAGCACGACTGTATTGCCCACCTTACGTGAACGACTCGGCGGTCAATCTTTTGCTCTAAGACTGTATCTACAACACATATTGCACGCTGAAGTCCCAGAAGAATTAAAAAACAAAAGTGGTTTATGAGAGCAACGTTAACTATAGCGTTCGAAGTATTCTTAATATTTTATACGTGTGTGTAAACGCCTTCCAATGCCCACTCACGGAAGACAAGGATAAACAGTCTAGCTTCAATATTATAAATTCGCCTCAGTTTGCGTATGAACTCAGACTTAGGTTGATAATCATTTTGAATATTTAGCAGTACTGTACCCACTGGTGTTAAACTCGTTTTCTACCAATGATTCCCACAGCTACAGAAACAATACTTGTGATACCTCATAGACAAAATACTTATGCAGTGCTATCAGACGAAAAGATCAACTTGACACAAACTGTGGGAAGTTTGTTTTACAACCTTCGTACCTGGATAATGAGCTTCTTCCTATTTCAGATGTCTGTGAACATTGCTGCTTGACACGATTTAAGACGAAACTAAATTCCTTCAGCTACGACAGTATTTAAATAAATCGTCTTAACGGCACTAAATCATGGTTTGTGAATCGTTTACCGGCCGTACTCTGTCGCATTTCGCTGGCTGGAAGGCAAAATGCTTATTGACAAATTTCACAGAAGGAAAAGAGGGACGAAATGTCTCCCACTGGAAGGTCATGTTGTTTTATTTAAATGATTACAAAATCAGGTAAAAAGAACAGTCTGGTTATCAGTATAAGCGCAGTACTGTTGTCAGTACGATGTTGCACTGCCCAGGGCCGGTAATGATAAAGGGCCCATTTAGGTCAGGCATATTGAATAGAGAAGTGGAACAGAGAGCACCACTAAATTCTAATCCGTATGCATTGCATACACACAGAAATTACTGTTACAGTGTATTTATGGAGTCCAATGAGCGAATTGCGTATTTTCCGGTGAGAAAGAGCACTGGCAAACAGTCTTCGGTACATTAGGTTACTTAATCTGGTGTCACTCTGAGCTAGAATTTATGGTCAGCGACTAAGTGTAAGGTCAATGAGTCGGATGCGAGTTTTGCAACTGTGAAATACTTTCCTATATTATACAAGCGAATATTAAATTTGAACTAATATTGCGAAAATTTTTTACTTGGATAGCTTAGAATGAAAACGTTTCTGCTTATTGCAAAGGAAGACAATTGATTTTCATAAACATTGTCTGTCATACACAACTTGAAACAGGTCATGTCGACCAAATCATATGGAAGAACTGACAGCGATGTATATCGGAAGGCAGTAAGATCTCTTGCCTTTTGGTTTGGCAGTACTCGATAGCCATTTCTAGGCGCAAGTAAATGAAGAAAGGCAGCGAGTTTTTGTTATCAAGTAACATCTTCTTCAATTACTTTAGTTTTAATGTAATCTACCAGTAATTGCTGATTGTTGATATTAACATGAAAAGGATTCCGTAGACAGGGGAAGAACAGTGTTGGGTTCGTATCACTGTCTCAGAACTTCAGATCATGCACTTCATCTTTAAATGCATGCACACTTTGATACTTCAGAATATAAGTATATCAGACATCTTTCGTGGTTAATTAACAGGAACGAAAGGGTCTTGATAGAATTCCAGGTTTATAACAAAAACTGTTGTCTTTTATTTTCAGGTTTATATTTGCTTACTGGTATCGGCAAAAACTTCGGTAATTCATGACTCTTCATGGCTAGTCATCAATATGATATGATTAGATTAGATTACATTAGATTAATTCTTGTTTCATAGATCATGAATACGATATTTCGGAATGATGTGGAACGTGTCATTTTAATGAAAGATTTCTTTACATACCATGATTCAATTTCTTTACAATTTTTTACTCTCTATCTTTTTGATGTCTCTCTCTACCTCTCTCTCTCTCTCTCTCTCTCTATCTCTCTCTCTCTCTCTCTCTCTCTCTCTCTCTGTCACACACACACACATTCTTTTTTTATTTTTATGTGTTTGTTGTCTCGACTGTCGGCGAGGCACGAAAACGTCTGCGAATGAGTTTCTTAGTTTTGAGTACACTTACGAAAGAATCATAAAAACAACTATGACAGTTACTGATTTATGATACTTAGTTTGCAGTCAGTTCTGAATATTATTAGTAATTACGCTCCAGTCCCTAAATCTAGTTACAGAAATGCGAATCAGACGCATTACGTATTCCAAGTCGTTGCAGCCGCGACTTGGAGACACCAGCTATGGTCACTTCCCAGCCCGCTGTAAGATCACATCGGTTCATCTTCTTCCTGCTGGTATTGTAACTGAGATTTGGCAACAAGGCAATGTATGTTTGGCAACTCTGTGAGCGACGAGTTACTTCCTGGTGTGCACGGAATTAAGCCTCAAAGTTAACTTGATTTTACCTGTCATTCCCATTGAATAATCTGAGTTATTATCGCTTGAGGTGTAACAAAGGATTGTAACTTTACGGTTTTCGGCCCAGAAAAGTCGTTGCACGTGGAAATAGCAACTAATGTCGTCTTTTAAATAGCGGTTTACGAGTAGTAGCCACTATTGGTCTCGTACGAGGACGTTCAGACATATACTTCTTCGCCAGCTCTGTGGTAACATGCTGACCTGTAAAGAAGCGTCTATAATGATTCGCAGTTCCAGTCTCACTAAGTGTAGCATTTTTATCCCTTCTGTGAAAGAGTTACAAGCAGTCAGATCAGACATCGCTAAGGAAATCTCACGAAAATACTTTCGGCTCATAGTGCAATGGTAAAAAACTTGCAATGCTGCACAACAGCCTCTTTCCACTGCTGACAAGTACATTTTGGGTTTCTAGGAATACATGACTTTATTTATGAAATGCCACATTCGCATCCCTCTTGAGTATGACACAGCATACCAATTAACCACAGACCCAATCAAAATCTAAGTGAGTGGTATTTTACCAATTCGTGTCGATAGAGGCACGCTTGTGTACAGATACTCAGTTTTATTAAAACAGACTTTCGTCGTAAGGTTATTGTGGGTAGTTTTATTACATTTCTTATAATACAGCTGCGAATTCTCTGATGCTATTTGCACATGCAGTTTATTGATTACATGCATGTAGAAAACTTGTTCTGAGTTCAAGCTGTCAAACAAGGTTTGAAGAAGAATAAAATGCCACTACCAGACGACAGCTTATGTAGAAAATTCTTTTCCGACGTATTTTGGCACGATGCGCTCTACCCATACATAATACAAAAGTTTCGAGATGCGTCTGTTGTCTGGTTGTCTATTAAACCTGAAAAGAATAAAATGACACAGAAGTTAGCCCTTTTCCCACATGCGACTATTTTAGGTTGAGAAGTGATGAGAATTATGTAACAAGTTCTATTATGTTGATATCTTAAGCAGACAGTAGAATTGCGTTTTAAAAAATGTAGCAATGAACGTACTCGAAATCGCGACATATTTTCTACGGGTCACGACACTTACCATTACGCTACCAGCGGACACACAGGTACAACAGCTCCAGAACTCAAAAACAATTCCTCCAGAACTTCTGCATTCCACAGCGCTGTGAGATAATGCATGTGCCTGGGTCTAGAATTCTGAGAGACAACCAATTACACCTTTTCGTTCGGACTGCACGATGTTTTCAACAAAGAGATAGCGCAATAGAGTAGGTCAAGTGGAAAGGAACACTTCCTATTTAAATTTCTGCATCCTACACTGTTGGCGGTTCTGTGTAGGTGGCAGTTACGTGACTTTACTTCGGTGATTACAAAATAAAGTTGAATGTATGTACTGGGTGGCCGAGGCAGCTACTTCATGGTGATTCGGTCAACCAAGTAAATGAATTTACTGAACGTACTCCAAATTGATACAGGGAGCCTGTGTGTCAGAATTCTCAGCCAATGTGGCACAACGGCGTTATGATAAAAAAAAATGAGAATGAGCCACTGAGAAGAGGATTTGGTGGTCTGTTGGGCTGATGATAGGTTTATGTATCTATGGTCTGGGTTCGATTCCAACTTCGGTAAGTTATTTTAGATAGGGAGAGGCAGATTCCATTCTCTTCTGGCTACACCAAGTGAAGAAGATAAATGGCATTGTGGTCTGAAATTTACGTTAAAAATGATATTCCTTCTTTACCAAGTAGACGTTAGGTTGAGCCACAATAAAGACTGGAGTGGCGACATGTAGAAACTCTATCACCAGGAACCTTTCTTATACTAGTTATTTATTTCTAGTGACGAAACAAACGCTACGTAGAATCACAGGACACTTATTCTGTCTTTTATCTGAGATTCTGTATGTCGATAAAATTGGTTCTGAACTGGGAATGCAACTCAGACCGCCCTTAACGCGGAATTTGATCCCTTCGTGACAATACAGCTCGTCTACAATTTGTTGTTTGTTCAAAACTGCAGTTTCCTCAACATCTCCACATATTGCTCGTGAATGGGTCCGAATCCTGCCCCGGCACTAAAGATTTCATTATGTATTATCAAGATCTACCATGAGAACACCTATCTGCTGGTGGATAATAATTTCGATGTTTAATGTATTTCCATTCGTTGTCAACACTAACGACATTTGACGTTTTTGACTCCCAGTGAGACACAGAACTATTTGCGAGATCACCGTAAGTTCAAGATGTTATTCCGAACTGCTGGTCGAGAAAAATTCGGTAGCTGACGTGTCTTTGTGTGTAGTCAACAACGATATGTGTGGAGCTCTATTCCCAGTCAGCACTGAACTCCTCGTCATATTATTTCTAGTTCAATCATGCTCACATGTCGCTGCTGGTGCAACAAACCCATATTCAACGTTCGTTTTCTCTAGAATATAACAGAGATAGGTGCTGGGTTGGAGTCCTAGGAAGGAAAAAATTAACGTTTCGTCTCGTCATTTCAGTTAAAACATCTAGCTACTGCCGAGAAAATGCGATATGTCATAGTTGATTGTGCTTCGATATCTATTCGATTAGGTTCTGGGTTCGAATCCCTGTCCAACACAAAGCTTTACCTCACGTAATTTCAAGTAAGTTACTTGTTAAGAAGCAAATTTAACATCTCTCGTAGTTCGTTAACAGGGACAATAGGTGCTGGGTAGGAATTCGCATCCGTTAAAAATTTTTGCGTTATGTAATTTAAAGTTGGTATTTGATAACTGATACTGTCTAAAATCAAGGTATATCACTCTCTGTATGCCTAATCAGTAATGACTGTTAGTTTCCGTCAGTCACGAAATCTTTGCTTAGTCTGTATGACCTGGGTTTGAATTCATATCCAGAACGAGGCGGTTCGTCGTGTCATTTGAAGATCATACATATTCTCAGCTAGCTGCTCGTGAATTACTTAAATTTTTAATGTCATTTTGTGTTAAATAATAAGTACGGTATGTTACTTTGAAGAGGAAATCATCAATACGACGAACTTACTACGTGCATTACCTATCTGACGTAATAATGAGAGTGGTAACATTTCAGGTATGTCATTTATTGTAATAAATGTGAACTTACAAGCCTTAAGGGCAGTCTTACCTGTGATAAGGTGTTCCTTGATATTTGTAGTATCGTAGTATTACTTTACATCTTGAGTTATTGCGATACAGAATAGTGTGTTCTAGTGGTGACTTGTTGGAACCATTTTCAATAGTCAAACGACTGTACCAAGGAGCGATTAGAGGGCCTGGTAGACAGCTGCGTTACGTGGGTTGCATGCGAATCAGGCGAAATGCAATTCAGGTCGTTCGGATACTTTTGTGCATGACTGTCCCATAACCAAATATAGTAGCGATATGATCACACCTAAGAAATAAGGAAAATACACACTCTGGTTAAATTAAACTGAACGAGGTACGATTTTCGAGGTCCCTTGACTGTGTTCATCTCATATATGCTCGTCTTTAAAAGTCGGCTAAGCGAAGTCAAAACTTCGGCGGAGTTCGATGAAAATATTCTGAGGAAAATAAGATGACCTTTTTGAGGAAGTGAACCATGTTAAAAATGCCGAGTGAAGTGAATGTATTGGTGAAAACGGTCTATCATTTTTAACTTCTTTGCATCACAAAGTATATGCTGCAAAAATTTTCGCCTCATTACTGCGTTTGTACTAGCTCTACTTGGTACTAACGCTGCTTCAGGAAGAATGTTCTCTATTAGAAAAACTTTATGAACTAATCAAAAGAACAGGGTTAGTGCGGAAACTTTTAAGTAAGTAATTATAACGAAGGCCCACTTTCATAATTCTTGTGTTGAATAAAATTCTATATGAAAATATCAAACTCTCTCTCTCTCTCTCTGTGTGTGTGTGTGTTTGTGTGTGTGTGTGTGTGTTTGTGTGTGTAGTATTAACGAAAGTTTCCACAAAATGTCGATACATTTCAACTGTTTATGTTGATCCCACATTTGGACTTTGGAAGTCTGGTCACCTTATCTTAAAAGTTACCGAATTTGCTGGCATTTGCTGTTCACATAACGAAGACTGTGATCGTGAAAACATTACGCGAATATGTCATGAAGTCGTCACAATATTATAAGAAAATTACTAATATTGGATTATCTGAAACTAACTACTTAATTATAAACCAAAAACCTCTTTGATAAAGAAAAGACAAGGGCTCTGATAACTTCATGTCTGAGTGCCCATGAACCACGAAGGCACATACGCTAGAAAATAGGAAGTATGAGAAATACTCAAAAAACGGAGATGGTTGATATAATTTTAAAAGTAGAATTGACAGTATATGCATCTTGTGATCTAAACTCGTTTTCTTTCAAATGTTGCTATTAGAATATATTGGTTAAAATTAATATAATAAATGAAAATAATTTACTGCCCAACTCCTGTATTCTTGCTGATACGGCCAAAACATTTTGGCAACCATGAAAAGACAGAAGCAAAACATTATGAAATTTTTATTTAATGACATTAAATTTAGTTGCTGATAGACGTTTAGCACAAATACTGATCGACTCTACAGTGCACAAGTGCATTAGTTTAGTGGAACGAAACACTGATTTTATGAACACACATAACGCGCTTAAAATGTAAACAAAAACGCCAGAACACGTTCGCTACCCGTCAACTTTGAGAACTGCCGTTGCTCCAGCTCACAGCCACTGGTATCAAGCCACTCGTGTTGCATACTGGCGGACCGAATATTTGCTCACTTCAAATTTAGAAACATTTATTACATGCAAAATCTCAGCCTGGCAGTTTGTAATCTGCACTGAATATTGCATATGTGTGTGAGTGTGCATTCTAATAAAATTTTTGTAACAAATTTGCAAAAAAAAAAGAATTAACTAGAGACAATATTTGGAAATCTTTTGTTGATGTAATGCAAAATTATAGTGTCGTTAATGACAGTAATCGTAATTTCGTCAGAGTGTTAATAGTTTTTATTTTTGTTTATTTACTCGATCGATTTTGAGATTGATTACAAGTATTTAACTATTTGTGCTATTGGTAGAACTATATTTACACAGTCACTAAATCAGCTTTGGTCAATTCCAGATTTCAAAAGAATGTACTTTCAAAGAAACCTGATATGGTAAATTACTGCCCTGTATGATTCAGTGCTTTTAGACCTATTAATAGCATGCTTGATTCTCCTATTTTCTTTAAAGTCATATGGAGTTGAACAGCGAGAAACCACCCAGAAGACATGGTCGGCTGTCAAAGCAACTTCGTAGAGCCCACGCAGGATGTGCTGGCCGATCGGAAGTGATCATTTTCGTCCAGAGCGCTGGCCGAGTTCATTCGTTTGTTCGGAAGGGGAGGCGATGACAGAATCGATCCGCACGCCGTGCAATTTTTCTCAAACGATTTTACAGAAACTCTTTGGTTAGAAAATTTCATTTTTGCTTTACTTTAAACATTGTAAGTCAGGTTTTTTGATGATGTGCCCATCATTTCGTTAATGGACATATTTTTTGTGATATTTACATGGAAGTAAGACACTGCTAATTTCGTGAAAGTTCGCTATGATGTTACGCTTGTTGCATATTACATAATATGTTGCTGCGCAAGAAATGTAGCTTACATATTGAATTATCCTTCAGACTTGGGTGGAGGTGTCTATCTGTCACCAACTCGAAAAAATTGATCTGACGTAGAACACTCATTTGCGATCGCGCCGCGCCAGCGATAAAGCCAGAGTGAAATATCCACAACAATCCTCATATATCATAAATGGTTTCAGATAGCGAAATGAGATTTTGGCAAATGATAGCACACAGAGATGAGAGTATTTTTCCATATGGTTATTATATGAAGCTTCATTATCTACCGTGTAATTCCACTAATTATAGGCGTCTTCGATGAAAGAATGATTTTTAAGGGCCATCGATAACTGGTGAAACGAGAAATACTGTGGGTTTTGGAACAACGTGAGTGAGGATGTTACACGTTTATTTTGTTCCGAGGATGAGCTTTATCATAAGATACTGACCTTACTTTAACCGCAGTTCCTCACTTAAATAACTTCGTAAACCACTATTTCAGAATTCTCTTGCAGTTGCGCCTTCACAACATGTCTGTGAGGTGAAACCGCCGTGTTTTGGCAAAATAAGCAAATTTTAATATGGCAACAAGAGAATTGTGTCGATTTCACTCAAAATTCGCCACTAATGACGCTGCTGTGAAAGTGAAAAACGGTTAACAGGTAAGGTGAAAGTAAATCGCTACATTTCCAGCGGAGATACTAACCAAAGCGGAGGTGACAGATCTTTTTGAATTGTCGCCATGCAAGTGTCGTCGTGAAGGTGGCCCACTTAAAATTTACATAAAATGTTACAATAGGCTTCAGTTTAGAATGGCAGTCACCCTCCAGCAAAATGGTTCAAATGGCTCTGAGCACTATGGGACTTAACATCTACGGTCATCAGTCCCCTAGAACTTAGAACTACTTAAACCTAACTAACCTAAGGACATCACACAACAGCCAGCCATCACGAGGCAGAGAAAATCCCTGACCACGCCGGGAATCGAACCCGGGAACCCGGGCGTAGGAAGCGAGAACGCTACCGCACGACCACGAGCTGCGGGCACCACCCTCCAGCACTCGGCATTTCCCCTATAGCCCCTGCCGGTAACCCCCACCAATGCCGCTCTCGCCACGGATACCCTACCGTCTACACATCTACCTGCACCGATATTCTACGCAAAGCTCAAAGTCAGCTACTTTGCAAGTGAGTCGAGATGAAATTCTCTGTGGCAGGTAGAATGGCCATCAGAGTGCATTAGTGTTGTTCCTATTGATACTTGTATATAAGGGGCATGAACAGTGTCACGTGTTGAGTGGTCACAGTGAAGGATGCACAGATGCCGCATACTCGTCAACTTTATCAGCGCCTGTCGGAGTTTGGAAGTGGCATTATTGTGGACCCCCATTCGACCAGCTGGACGAATCGTGTAATATACAGATTTGTAGAAGGCTGCTATTATCGTTACAATTCAGAAAGTTGCCTTTGGAATGGTACCATGATTAGGAAACATGGAATTCTGATGAACGGCGTCACCTTGTCTTCAGCCACGAATCGCACGTCTGCACCACCTCGTATAACCATCGTGGCTACCTGGGAAGAGGTCGCATTCTTCCATTGTTTTGGTGATGCACAGAAGTGTTACTCCTGGCATCATGGTATGGGAAGTTGTCAGGTGTGACTTCATTTTCATGGCAGGTGGCGACTGAGGGAACTCTGAAAGTACAACGTTGTGTCACGGCCATCGTGCGTCCTCATGTGTTAATTAACATGTGACAGTATCATGGCGTCATTTTTCAACAGGACAACGCTCGTCCAAAGATAACACATGTCACTGTGAACTGTCTGCACTCCCATAGAAAGCAAGGTCCCCAGATCTGTCTGCTATAACACATCAATGCTACCGTCTCTGTATTTATGTTTACCCCAGTTATATCCACGACATCAAGGGCCAGTTACAATAGTTGCGTGCCGGCGTGCCTAAGGAGAGTATACGACACCTTCATGACACTCTTTCAAACCGAATCAGTGCACGCATCCAGGCTGGGCAAAGTGCTACATCATACTGAAGTTCTTTGTACTGGAACTTGTTGGGTTTGTTGTTGTGAATTAAATTGGTTTCCTATTCTTTAATTTTTGAGTATGTCTGTATTGATTGTGAACAGGAACAACACAAGTTGTGTGATCACATAAACGCTGTCTGATGAAATGAGTAACTTAATACAACTGCAACTATATAATTGTAACTAATTTTTACCAGAAATAATTAGAAAACATAAAACTATACTAAATAATCTATCTTATGAAATTCTGTGTTGTGCAGTGCAGTGCACAGCTCTACAATGCGTAACGTCACAGTACGTTACTTGCAGTTCCAACACACAGAAGTAACTAAATAAAAACGCTTCATGGAATTACAAAAGGAATTTTGAAGGAATAACTGTCCAAAATGCGTATCTTCAAATGTCATGTAAATTTACGTTTGCAAACTGACTAAATAAAATTTCAAGCATAAAATTCTGGATACACGATTGTAACACTGCGCTGTAGGAATAAGACTGTCTGACAATGAAATGAAATCTGAACTGAATATTACCTAAACTGAATCCGATAATAGTTCTGAAGTGCAATCCTCAACTGTGAATGATTTAACTGTGTCCTGACAGTGATGTTTAACTGGCCGTAACAAATTTTCATTGATTGCCTGTGCCAACAGAAATGCTCGAAAGTGGTGAAAAATAAAAATGCAGCGCAGCAGCACAATAGCAATCCCAGTGCAATACAATAATTAGAAAATAATATTTTCGTGGGGAGACCGTCGAAGATGATGAATTTACTGAATGATGCAGAAGAGACTAGCATTCAAAAACTATATCGCGAAACTCATTTCTTAACAATTATAATCTGTTTATAAATATTATTTATTATTAAAAATATTATTCTGCCACGAAATTAGTTAACAGAGTGGTAAAGGAGTGGTGCATTTATAACTCGGAGTGCAAGTCATGTGAACAGATACTTTTAATTGATCACGTCTGGCCAGTCAACCTAAACGCCTCGAACCATAAAAGAGATTAAAAAAAAGCACTTCGTCTTCAGGCCACGAGTGGGCTACCGGGACCATCCGACCGCCGTGTCATCCTCAGAGGAGGATGCGGATAGGAGAGGCGTGGGGTCAGCACACCGCTCTCCCGGTCGTTATGATGGTATTCTTGACCGAGGCCGCTACTATTCGGTCGAGTAGCTCCTCAATTGGCATCACGATGCACTCAGCACCCCGAAAAATGGCAACAGCGCATAGCAGCTGGATGGTTACCCATCCAAGTGCCGGCCACGCCCAACAGCCCTTAACTTCGGTGATCTCACGGGAACCGGTGTATCCACTGCGGCAAGGCCGTTGACCATTAAGGAGATAATCACCGACATTTTGCCTTCCACAAACTTGTCATAAATTACGCCGGCCAAACAATGAAACGACAACACTGACTGTAAATCTTCACACTTCTCAAATCTATCTTTACAAAATCATATTTCGAAAATTCAATTTCCTCTGCATTAGTATCCCTGTTCTCTGCTAGCTACATCCAGACCGCACAGTAACATATGCAATACCTGACTCAATCACTTTCTTCCCACTGAATGCTACTGGCAACGGCAGTGCTAGAGACAATGAAATATCACATTTCCTGTACTAAGAACCTCTGTTCCAACTAACTATGGAAGTTGATAGGGGAGGAAGAAAGAAATTTTTTAAATACGAGGCCAACAATCTTCGGATACACCAGTTTTGATTTCTTATTAAAGAAATATCTACTATTTCTGAATAGAGAGTAATTAATCCATAATTTGTACGCATGGGAGAGTGCTCCACTAACAATCCGCCACAGAGGTCTTTGCGTTGCCTCCGCTTTAGCTCATGGCTGTATCCCAAAATTCCTGAAGACAACTATCTCATTTGGCTATCTTGTATTTGAGGGTTGCAGCTGCAAAGTCTTCCTCCGCTCCTTTCAGATGGTGTTTTGCCTATTTATCATCCTAACTTGATGATGCCTCATGAGCATGAGCCTGTATCCCGAAGTTCTTGATGTCAACCATCTCTTTTGGCGATCCTGTACTAGAGAGTTATAGCTACAGGTTCTTCCTCAGCTCGTTTCAGATGATGTTGAGATTACTTACCATCGTAGCTTTACAAGTACTGTTCAGACGTATTTAACATCACAAGTGCATTTGCAGCAATCGCACAATCGTGACTATCATCCTGGGACAACAGAATAACAGACAATCACATCCATATGCATAACATGCGTGACACCGATCTATTAGTATTAATACCATTTCCATGGTGTTCCAACTGCGAGAGTATGATCGCTGTGTAAAGTAATCGTTAAACCGCCTTTGTCCAGTTAGTTGAACGTTACAACTCAGTGTATTTACTTTCCTCCCGTCGTCGTTAATAATCAAGTTCTCTCGCTACTTTCAACCGTTTTTGCAATCATAAGATATCAGAACCATTAGCCACAATCGATAGTTCATTGTCAAAAATGGTTCAAATGGCTCTGAGCACTATGGGACTTAACATCTATGGTCATCAGTCCCCTAAAACTTAGAACTACTTAAACCTAACTAACCTAAGGACATCACACACATCCATGCCCGAGGCAGGATTCGAAC
Organism: Schistocerca nitens; assembly: GCF_023898315.1. NCBI lineage: Eukaryota > Metazoa > Arthropoda > Insecta > Orthoptera > Acrididae > Schistocerca > Schistocerca nitens. The sequence goes on along the minus strand of NC_064621.1, from coordinate 573,450,568 downwards.
ATGCGACCGTAGCAGTCGCGCGGTTCCGGACTGAGCGCCTAGAACCGCTAGACCACCGCGGCCGGCAAGTTCATTGTCGACTAATGTACAAGCTCTCATGGCAAATATTACCAACTCGTGCGTCGTAAATCTGTGATCTAACTCCTACATTTGCTCTTACCAAGAAACAATGGTACTAGCGACTAATCATTTTAAAATTGAAGAAAAATGTGTGAAGAGTGTGTATGTAGGTTCCGCACTAAATGCCTACGAAATCTTTGTTTGGTGTAATCAGTGATGATGGCAGTGAGAATAAATGTTCCGAAATTGAGTAATTGTACTGTAATATTAATTCTTTATGAAATGAATGAGTGTAAATATGCAAATAAGCTTGCTTTCTGATAGTTTCATCGTGGAATTCCAGTAAAGCTACTGGATTTTGTTGTTTAAGGTGGTCTGTAATACATCGTTTCCAGTTCCAATTTCAGACTGTGAAACAGACGAAAATTTCAACACTGAGCCTGATTTGATCCACTATAAAGGATTTTTGAAAGCCTGCGACTGTGAAAACAATGGGTTTGTTTATAAATAATTCTTCTGCTACCAGTCACGATTTTATTTATTTACTTTTCTCAGGAAGCATTTCGGGAAATGAATCCCATTTTCAAGTGTGTTTTTTGTGTGTATTACGCCATTTTTATGTGATGTTGTTGGTGTGTGAGAGTCTGCTTCATTTCGGTGACTTTGTTGCAATGCAACACGTGATTTTTAGTTGGTTATCGATCTTTTTGTTAAGTTAGTGGCAAAATTTAGAAGAATTTGTACTTACAGTTTTCTTATGATCCATTTGTGCAAAGTCTAACACACAATTTGCTGTACAGTTTAGCCATCGAATATATCTTAGATAAACAAAACAGTTACAAAGATGTTCCAAACTACTGAGGTCATCGGTCCCTAGACTTACATACTACTTAAACTAACTTATGCTAAGAACAACACACATACACCCATGCCCGAGGGAGGACTCGAACCTCCGGGGCGGGGGGGACTGCGCAGTCCGAGACATTGTGCCTCAAACCGCGCGGTCACTAGGTCTTCCACAGAGCATGATATGCTTTTCTAGAGAGGTTATTTATCTTAACAATTTGGATCAGAATTTACTTATATCGGTTTTACAATTGTGCTTATTTCTAAGTGTTACCATTTTTATTTAAGTATACTATCGAAACATCTGAAGAGCTTCACTGATCCACTTTCAGGTTTTTCACTTAATATTTTATATTCATATTTTCATTAATGTGAATGTATCTCCAGGTCTTCTAGCAAATCCATTTTTTGTCCTTTATTTAGTCGGTGGAGTAATTTAACATTTTGCTTTATTTTTTCCAAATGGGTGTCCTGTATGATATATGTGTGTTGCTATGGCTGATGTGGTGTGTCTGTTGTGTGTGTCGGCTTTAAAGTGCTCTGCGAACCTGATGTTGAAATTTCGACCTGTTTGTCATCGGTAGAACATGGGGCACTGAGTTGTAGGCAGGCATCACGAAAAGAATGTTACACATGGACCATTCGACCAAAGCCTTCAGAAAAAGGAAACACACACACACACACACACACACACACACACACACACATTCATTAACAAGGACGTAGCCGAAAGGGAAAGGGTCCGAGAGGTGCAGTACTCCCCCCCCCCCCGCTCTCCCCCCATCCCCCCCACCCCCCGCCATCACCACAACGAAAAGAATGTTACAAATTTCTTTCGAACAAAGCCTTCTGCAGAAAAAAGATATACACCCACATTTGTTCACAAGGACGTAGACGATAGGGTAGGGGCGTCTGGGACTCCCCCTATCACCTAAATGAAATTACACACGACCCAGCTACCCTGCAGTGAAATTAAAAGACACGAGGAAAGATAAAGAAGTCTCCGTTTGAGAGGGTCGTTAGAGAGATTATGCAACGCAGTGCGACTCCAGTGTCAGTATACAATCACTTACAAGTGGGCAAGGGATTAAAGTGGTATTCGTGTCCTCCCTACGTGCATATGGAAACACAGACTACGGCGACATCGTTACCAAACGCATCAAAGCAGGACCAACGTGCTGTTATTCTTGTCTTGGCCGCCGAAGAAAAAACACTGGTAATTATCCATCGGAGAATCAAGAATATGTATGGAGCAGCAGGTCTGTCGAAAAGTACCATTGTGGAACGGTGCGTCAAAGAGTGCGGCTGCTTCATGATAGCGCGCGTCACCACACCGCAAATGTCCTAAAGCAGAATATTCGCCAAATCACGTCGGAGACACCCGAGCACTCGCCCTATAGTCCTGGTCTCTCCTCGTGCCATTATCTGGTCTTCGGTCTCATGAGAAAATGCCCTGAAGGGTCGACGATTCCTGTCGGATGAGGATGTGCAGCAGGCGGTCATCACTCAGCAGGTCACGGTGTTTTACCAAACAGGTGTATTCAGCCAGGTGCTTTGCTGGGGTGATGTATTCCCATGTTGATCCGAGACGCATACCAGTTCTGGACTCTACTGCCTTGGAACGGAAACGTTTTGATCGCTCATTATATTTTGATTTTCGATTATACGCCGAAAAAGGGATAGGCGCTATCGATAGTCAGTAACGTCATCGATATAAATTATTCAAATACGTATATCGCAACCACCATAGACCATCGCCTATCCCTACTTTAGCCAATGCCAGTTACTGTAGGTCTGCAGTATTGACCTTATTTGAGCTCAGTTGCTGTTTTGTTAAGCAGTTAAATTCGTACTTACAGTTAAATTTACTGTAAGTGCTGCCGTTTATTGTTTTTGTGCTCTGTGCTGTTCTGATAGATTCTAATTATGGATATGTTTGTAACAAGAAGTAACAACTTGACTAGAAGAAGGGCTCGATTGATACTACACATTCTGAGACATCAAGGGGGTTAGTTCTGGAGGGAAGCTTGGTGGGGGGAGGCGGGGGCAAAAATCGTAGAGTGGGACCAAGAGATGAGTACAGTAAGCAGATTAAAATGGTTCAAATGGCTCTGAGCACTATGGGACTTAACTTCTGAGGTCATCAGTCCCCTAGAACTTAGAACTACTTAAATCTAACTAACCTAAGGACATCACACACATCCATGCCCGAGGCAGGATTCGAACCTGCGACCGTAGCGGTCGCGTGGTTCCAGACTGTAGCGCCTAGAACCGCTAAGCAGATTCAGTAGGATGTAGATTGTAGTAGTTACTCAGAGATGAAGAGGCTTGCACAGGATAGAGTAGCAGTAGAGCTTCATCAGACTAGTCGTTGGGTTTAAAATCACAATAACAACATAAACATTGCAACTGGAAAGAAGGGGAAAACCGAATCTATCTACTAGCTTATAACTTAAAGATATGTGTGCGCTGCTATAATAACCTAATTAAATACCTACAGCAGTCAAATGTTAACACTGGAGTCATTATTTGCAAACGAATAGAAATTTGTAGTTGCAATAGTTCAGTGTTTCACAGTCAGCGGAGCGGTAAACATCGTTACAGATAACATTAAATTAAAAGTAGTACATTAAAATACACTCCTGGAAATGGAAAAAAGAACACATTGACACCGGTGTGTCAGATCCACCATACTTGCTCCGGACACTGCGAGAGGGCTGTACAAGCAATGATCACACGCACGGCACAGCGGACACACCAGGAACCGCGGTGTTGGCCGTCGAATGGCGCTAGCTGCGCACCATTTGTGCACCGCCGCCGTCAGTGTCAGCCAGTTTGCCGTGGCATACGGAGCTCCATCGCAGTCTTTAACACTGGTAGCATGCCGCGACAGCGTGGACGTGAACCGTATGTGCAGTTGACGGACTTTGAGCGAGGGCGTATAGTGGGCATGCGGGAGGCCGGGTGGACGTACCGCCGAATTCCTCACCACGTGGGGCGTGAGGTCTCCACAGTACATCGATGTTGTCGCCAGTGGTCGGCGGAAGGTGCACGTGCCCGTCGACCTGGGACCGGACCGCAGCGACGCACGGATGCACGCCAAGACCGTAGGATCCTACGCAGTGCCGTAGGGGACCGCACCGCCACTTCCCAGCAAATTAGGGACACTGTTGCTCCTGGGGTATCGGCGAGGACCATTCGCAACCGTCTCCATGAAGCTGGGCTACGGTCCCACACACCGTTAGGCCGTCTTCCGCTCACGCCCCAACATCGTGCAGCCCGCCTCCAGTGGTGTCGCGACAGGCGTGAATGGAGGGACGAATGGAGACGTGTCGTCTTCAGCGATGAGAGTCGCTTCTGCCTTGGTGCCAATGATGGTCGTATGCGTGTTTGGCGCCGTGCAGGTGAGCGCCACAATCAGGACTGCATACGACCGAGGCACACAGGGCCAACACCCGGCATCATGGTGTGGGGAGCGATCTCCTACACTGGCCGTACACCACTGGTGATCGTCGAGGGGACACTGAATAGTGCACGGTACATCCAAACCGTCATCGAACCCATCGTTCTACCATTCCTAGACCGGCAAGGGAACTTGCTGTTCCAACAGGACAATGCACGTCCGCATGTATCCCGTGCCACCCAACGTGCTCTAGAAGGTGTAAGTCAACTACCCTGGCCAGCAAGATCTCCGGATCTGTCCCCCATTGAGCATGTTTGGGACTGGATGAAGCGTCGTCTCACGCGGTCTGCACGTCCAGCACGAACGCTGGTCCAACTGAGGCGCCAGGTGGAAATGGCATGGCAAGCCGTTCCACAGGACTACATCCAGCATCTCTACGATCGTCTCCATGGGAGAATAGCAGCCTGCATTGCTGCGAAAGGTGGATATACACTGTACTAGTGCCGACATTGTGCCTGCTCTGTTGCCTGTGTCTATGTGCCTGTGGTTCTGTCAGTGTGATCATGTGATGTATCTGACCCCAGGAATGTGTCAATAAAGTTTCCCCTTCCTGGGACAATGAATTCACGGTGTTCTTATTTCAATTTCCAGGAGTGTAGAACTGGATATCCTGTGTCGCCCAAAAATCGCTACGATAAACAAAAATGTCGCCTAAGCTACGATAGTAGCATTTTCCCTAAAACTTACGCAAAATTCTATTATGATTAGCCCAAATGGAAAAATATCGCCCTATGTGGTCGCCAGGGTTGAACTCAGTTACGAAAACCGGTTCCGATACGGAACGTTGGGGAGGGGTTTGCGGACAGTGGAAGGAGTGTATGCTGACAGCACATTCTACAAATCGTTTGTTACTATTTTTTTTTCTTTTTTTGTGGGCTGGTAGAATTCGCGAGAGCTAACTGTGTTCTGCATCCTCGACCCCCTCCCCCCCTTTTAGTCCAAAATCTATTTACGCTTTTGTAATACTATAATAACTGAAGCCACGAATTCCCTGCAGAATTAAATCTTGAAATATGCATCCATTCGTCAGATGACAAAACGTGTAAAATGAAACACACAGTATCAGAATTCCATCTTTTGTTGCATTGCATTTTATTTTATTTGTAAACAATGTACAACAACCAGTTTTTGCAAATTATCGACCGAGCAAGGTCTTGAGGAGCTAGCGAACCCTGGATTCAGGAGGTGAGGCGATTCAAATCCACCCACTAGCAACGGTGAAAATCGTTTTATGGTGTTTACCATTTTCAACGTAGACAAATGCCGGAGCTGGTCCTTTACTATAGGCTACAGTCATTTCCTTCCGAATTCGTTTCTTTCCCGACAGATATCAGTTCTCTTAAAAAGGCAACCTCTGTTTCAGTGAAAAGAGCTCCATCGATGGCGATCTGAACATTTCTTCTGCGACTCCAGCACTAAACGCCATATGTGCATTGAAAGGTTGCTAGTGATAGTCATTTTGTACTATGAACCTGTGCATTAAGATAGGTCCCTTGTGAAAAGGCGATTTATCACGTCTTCAAGTTTTACTACAAGGACGAGTTTCTACTGTGAAATGTCTTATTCGTAATATCCTTGGAATAGTGAGTCCAACCGTCACAACTCTAACGTTTTTGTAAATAAACCTCATATAAACGACAACATACGTTGCACATCGTAGAGGAGTTTATTGGCATCAAAGGCTGCGTAACCATATTGCCATGGCTAAATACAAAAATCATTTATGAGGTCCCATATAATAGAAGTCTAGTTGAAATTAATTCGTGAATCAACATTAAGATCCCAAAACAGTAGCTCATTTCTGTGTATTCTGTTTCGATTTATAAATAAATATGCTTGCTATTCTTTAAAGTTGACTATTGAAATAATATTTTTTTAAAAAGGTTTCATTACTTAATAAAACCGAAGAATTTTTATAAAATGAAAAGTATTTTAATAAAATTTGATACTGAGTTGAGGAACTTGGAATCCTTTGATGTGCTACAGAAATTATGACTCCGTTTCAGATAAGACGTAAATTTAAATGCAATATTGTTGCAGGAGAAAGATAGCTATTGTCAAAAGGGATCTGGATAAGTTTAATTTTATGTTGAACCTTGCTCTGGGATAGTGAACACACACACACACACACACACACACACATATATATATATATATATATATATATATATATATATATATATATACTCCTGGAAATGGAAAAAAGAACACATTGACACCGGTGTGTCAGACCCACCATACTTGCTCCGGACACTGCGAGAGGGCTGTACAAGCAATGATCACACGCACGGCACAGCGGACACACCAGGAACCGCGGTGTTGGCCGTCGAATGGCGCTAGCTGCGCAGCATTTGTGCACCGCCGCCGTCAGTGTCAGCCAGTTTGCAGTGGCATACGGAGCTCCACCGCAGTCTTTAACACTGGTAGCATGCCGCGACAGCGTGGACGTGAACCGTATGTGCAGTTGACGGACTTTGAGCGAGGGCGTATAGTGGGCATGCGGGAGGCCGGGTGGACGTACCGCCGAATTGCTCAACACGTGGGGCGTGAGGTCTCCACAGTACATCGATGTTGTCGCCAGTGGTCGGCGGAAGGTGCACGTGCCCGTCGACCTGGGACCGGACCGCAGCGACGCACGGATGCACGCCAAGACCGTAGGATCCTACGCAGTGCCGTAGGGGACCGCACCGCCACTTCCCAGCAAATTAGGGACACTGTTGCTCCTGGGGTATCGGCGAGGACCATTCGCAACCGTCTCCATGAAGCTGGGCTACGGTCCCACACACCGTTAGGCCGTCTTCCGCTCACGCCCCAACATCGTGCAGCCCGCCTCCAGTGGTGTCGCGACAGGCGTGAATGGAGGGACGAATGGAGACGTGTCGTCTTCAGCGATGAGAGTCGCTTCTGCCTTGGTGCCAATGATGGTCGTATGCGTGTTTGGCGCCGTGCAGGTGAGCGCCACAATCAGGACTGCATACGACCGAGGCACACAGGGCCAACACCCGGCATCATGGTGTGGGGAGCGATCTCCTACACTGGCCGTACACCACTGGTGATCGTCGAGGGGACACTGAATAGTGCACGGTACATCCAAACCGTCATCGAACCCATCGTTCTACCATTCCTAGACCGGCAAGGGAACTTGCTGTTCCAACAGGACAATGCACGTCCGCATGTATCCCGTGCCACCCAACGTGCTCTAGAAGGTGTAAGTCAACTACCCTGGCCAGCAAGATCTCCGGATCTGTCCCCCATTGAGCATGTTTGGGACTGGATGAAGCGTCGTCTCACGCGGTCTGCACGTCCAGCACGAACGCTGGTCCAACTGAGGCGCCAGGTGGAAATGGCATGGCAAGCCGTTCCACAGGACTACATCCAGCATCTCTACGATCGTCTCCATGGGAGAATAGCAGCCTACATTGCTGCGAAAGGTGGATATACACTGTACTAGTGCCGACATTGTGCCTGCTCTGTTGCCTGTGTCTATGTGCCTGTGGTTCTGTCAGTGTGATCATGTGATGTATCTGACCCCAGGAATGTGTCAATAAAGTTTCCCCTTCCTGGGACAATGAATTCACGGTGTTCTTATTTCAATTTCCAGGAGTATATATATATATATATATATATATATATATATATATATATATATATATATATGTGTGTGTGTGTGTGTGTGTGTGTGGACATCCATCACGTTGGAAGTACATCGTCATTCTGTCATGCAGTGTAACATCTAGTAGTAACATCGGTAGAACATTACGTGGGAAATCAGCATACATTGCACCATTTAGATTGCCATCGATAAAGTGGGGGCCAGTTATCCTTCCTCCTATAATGCCACACCATACATTAACCTGACAAGGTCGCTGATGTTCCAATTGCCGCAGCCATCGTGGATTTTCCGTTGCCCAATAGTACATATTACACCGGTTTACGTTACGTTACGTTACTGCTTCGTCGCTATATAGAACGCGTGCAAAATATGTCATCGTCCCATAATTTCTCTTGTGCCCAGTGGCACACGACGTTCAAAGTCGTCGCCATGCAATTCCTGATGTATAGAAATATGGTACGGGTGCAGTCGATGTTGATGTAGCATTCTCAACACCGACGTTTTTGAGATTCCCGATTCTCGCGCAATTTATGTGCTACTGATGTACGGATTAGCCGCGACAGCAGCTAAAACATCAACTTGGGAATCATCATTTGATGCAGGTCGTGGTTGACGTTTAACATGTGGCTGAACACTTCCTGTTTCCTTAAATAACTAACTATACAGCGAAAACCGAGCGAGGTGCGCAGTGGTAGCACACGCATTCGGGAGGACGGCGGTTCAATCCCGTCTCCAGCCATCCTGATTTAGGTTTTCAGTGATTTCCCTAAATCGTTTCAGGAAAATGCCAGGATGGTTCCTTTGAAAGGGCACTGCCGATTTCCTTCCCAATCCTTCCGTAACCCGAGCTTGCGCTCCGTCTCTAATGACCTCGTTGTCGACGGCACGTTAAACACTAACCTAACCTAACCTAACCTATACGGCGAACGGTCCGGACACTTGGATGATATCGTCCAGGATACCGAGCAGCATACATAGCACACGACCGTTGGGCATTTTGATCACAATAGCCATACAACACGATATCGACCTTTTCCGCAGTTGGTAAACGGTCCGTTTTAACACGGGTAATGTATCACGAAGCAAATACCGTCCGCACTGGCGGAATGTTACGTGATACCACGTACTTATAGGTTTGCGACTATTACAGCGCCATCTATCACAAAGCGCAAAAAGTGGTCCAACTAAAACATTCATACTTCTTTACGTACTACACGAATGTGTAATAAAAAATGGGGGTTCCTATTTAAAAAAACGCAGTTGATATCCGTTTGACCTATGGCAGCGCCATGTAGCGGGCCAACCATAGCGCCATCTGGTTTCCCCCTTCAAGCTAGACGAGTTTCGTTCTTTGTAGTTTTTTCGTTTGACACTTACTTCGTGAGATATTTGGCCCGGTCACTATGAATGGACCGTGTGCGCACTGTTGAGAATATATGTTATACTTTTTTAAGAAAAGCTTTTCTTGCTTCATTTTATAGACCAAGTGCTATTTGTATGAAGGCCTTCTGAAAGCAAATTATGTACATAAAATTAATAAATAAATATATGGTTTTTGAGCATAAAATCCTCGCTACGTGCTTGTTACTCACACAAGTAAGCATACCTCAGGCACACATGTCCGTCTTCTTCGGCAACTACGTCCGGAATGGCATTTCCTTCGAAAGAAAATCACTAGTTGTTTTGAAATTAAAGGGCGCGTTACGCTTGCTGAAAACCTTTCAGTTCGCTGCCGCCTTCGGTCACACATTTCCTTCCCGCAGACCAGCTGAACACAACGCCTTATCGTTTTCTTCCGCACGTGTTTCTCCATCTTTTACTTCCTGACGTCACTTGGTCACCAGGTCACCAATATGTCTCCTATTTACTATTTTTATCGTTTGTACATAATATTCCAAAACGTTGGTAGAAAACACTCATTGTTGTGTAAATTGAAACGCGTACGTTTCATATGTATTCATTACCAGCGATGGCGAGGCATGACAGAATCTCTGACCAGAGAGTTATTTATCGTTGCTAGTCTGCGCTTGACCGCGCGAGTGTTCAGTTGCGTGTTGTACTCTGTCTGTAGTAGAAGTCGGATACAGTTGTGTGTGGCGAGTCGGCATGCGTCCGCGGTGTGCTCTGCCCACGAGTCTGGTCAGGAATGTGGTGGACGATGTGTATTATAGTAGAAGGTAATGAAGCAGCATTGCGCTCAGCTAATAATGTATGGTAATTGTTATTAATTTGTTCAAGAAATTCCCCAATAATAATTTTTATAAAGTAAATATTTTAAAGAAAAGTAATCATTTCAATTTAAAGAATTTTTCCACTCCTTTGAAGAAAAAGATTCATTTTAAGTTAAATAATATTTCCTATGCATTCCCTCCAAGAATCAAAATTAAATACAGGCAAGCATTGCACGGAGCTGTGCCGAAAAATAAGAGCAGATATAGATGCAGTGTTACTGAGGTAAGAATTTATCAGGTTTAATTATTTCACAGGGCCAAAGGTCAGCGTTGCTGCCCTTATAAGATTTATCAGGTTTAATTATTTCTGTTAGGAAGTTACATTTCCTACATGGGTCATTAGTTAATTAATATTATTGTGGGTTTAATGAGCAATCGTCTTAACGTTAATTTTGTGGGGAGTTTACATTTGAGCCATTTTTATTCTTTAATTTTGCAAGGAGGTTACGCTTGGCTCATTTTATTATTTCATTAATATAGACAAACTTTATTGCGGGGAAGTTACACTTGGCGACATCCGAACCAGGATCGTAATTCTTTGCAAATCTTCTGATAAGTAGCCATATATCTGCTCTTATTTACTTAAATATAATTGGGATTTGGCGCAACGCATTTACTAATTTTGTCATTTTCTTCCACAGATCATCGGAAATTCGTTGTTCTTTGTTGTATTTGTATTTGTTGGATTTTTCATTGTGTTTGTTTCATTTGTGAATAATTTTGATTTTTTTGATTTGAGAAAAATGCCGCGAAAAACTGTTAACACTACATCGCGATGTGTAATGAATGAGATAACCGACTCTAATAATTTGAGCGATAGTACATGCGACACGCAGTGTAATAATGACATTTCCCCATTTACGGGCAATCAGTGCGTGCTGATCACCGGTAATGATTTTATTGCTAGTGATGAGCAAATAAATTCAAATGTGTCCTCTGTTAATTTTACAATTGATGACGCGGGGCGTTCTGTTGCAAGGAGCGCTGCCCAGCTTGACACACCCGGTTTGCAGGATTTTCGTGACGAACGGCAGATTTTTTTAATGAAAATGAACATAGTAATCAGAGTACGACGGACTTATTTAATTCCGGTGTAGTGACTAACAGTGCACATCCGATTGGGAAACATTTTCAAGAATCACAGAATAACCAAATGGTTACACAAAACGTGACAATTGCAGGTACGTCATCAAACAGCACAGAGAATAGAGCCGGTAATATTGACTTGGAACAAATTATGGCAAGATTGCTACAACAACAATTTAGTGAACAGAACAAACAGCCGGCCTCGGTGGCCGTGCGCTTCTAGGCGCTCCAGTTCGGAACCGCGCTGCTGCTACGGTCGCAGGTTCGAGTCCTGCCTCGGGCATGGATGTGTGTGACGTCTTTAGGTTTAAGTAGTTCTAAGTCTAGGGGACTGATGACCTCAGGTGTTGAGTCCCATAGTGCTCAGAGCCATTTGAACCAGAACAAACAACTTAATGAAAATAATGAGAATCTCAAACAACAGCTTAATGAAAAATTAGACAACAATTCTAGACAGCTTAGTGAACAGATTAGAGCCGTTGCCGCGCAGTACTAAGGAACAATTGCGTGAGGAAATTGAGACTTGTGCTAGGAAAAGTAGTGAGGAAATTAGATCTGTTGCTCAAGAATTAAGGGATATGCAAACAGCTGCAACAGAATCACTTACAGACGAAATTAGTGCAGTCGGTAAACAATGCTCTGAGAAGGCAACACAATTACGGGACGAGTTTAAATTGATGACAGCAGAACTTTCGCGCACACTGCATACAAAAATAGACGCGAAGTTCGACCAACAGAACACCCAAATTGACGAACGCTTTAATCACCACTTACAAAACAGTGAAACGCGTTTCCGTAAATTCATACAGGAACAAAATAAAGTAAAACGACAAGTCATGGAAACAAGTACTGCACAGAGACAAGAAGACTAACGTAAATTGTTTGCGAAAGCAAAAACATACGTAGACAACAATATTGCTACAGTATCGGACAAAATTAATACCATCGAACAGTTGAACACCGAATTACGTGATGAAATTTCCGATCTTAAATCGAAAACAGACACACACACACACAGCAGATTTTCAGACAGTGACAGACAGACTCGAACAATTAGAACTAACACAGAATTCTGATGTTATCAAAGCTGACGTTAAAAAATTGAGCGAAACTACACGTAAAATACAAAAACAGATTAATGCCTCTGACACTAAAACCGATGATCAGGTAAAAATACTGACTGAAAAGTATGATGAACTGGCCAGTCGTATTGACGTTATTGAAAATAATAATGACAGCAAATCAGACGATACTTCACCGGTTTCGTTTAACCAAACACCTGAATTCCAAACTCTACAGCAGACAATCAGTGAAATAGATTCGTCTAATAATACATTACGTAGAAAATTGTCAAGTTTACAGCAGGAGGTAACAGAGATGAAAAGTATTTCAGTAAATAACACGTCACAGCATACGGCGAATTCCGAACATTTCTCACACTCACACAGCCAGTATAATTTAGGTAATCTACAGAGAGTACGTGAGTTAGATTCCGAACAGTCACAGTCACATAGATTTACATTCAATCCTGAACCGGTTCCGATATACAGAGACGATAATTTTGATTACAAACATTTTCTATCAGCAAAAAAATCTAAAGTATTTGAAAATGACAGAGCACAGGTACACGACGAGTTTAATTTAAAGTCACCAGAACTGTCACACAGGCTGGATACGGAAAACGATAAGAAATTTGAACAACAGATCAGCCAAATTTTCGAACGTATTAAAGTAACAGAAATGAAAAATGTTTCAGTTGCTAACGCGTCACAGCGTGCGGCACATTCTGAACGTTTGTCGCACTCTCACAGCCAGTGTAACTTAAGCAATTTACAGAGACTACGCGACTTAAAATCCGAAAAGCTACGTGACTTAAAATCTGAAAAACTACGCAACTTGAAATCCGAAATGACACAGACAAACAGATTGTTACACAAACCTGAACGTGTTCTCAAATTCAGAGACGATAACGTTGATTACGAGCAAGTTTTATCCGTAAGAAAATCTAAGGAACTTAATAATGACAGAGCACAGGTACACGCTTTGAACTGGATACGACAATTTGCTTTTGTATTTTCAACAGCATTGCGTGTAATGCAGAAACTAGAATTAGCATGGATACAGCAATTTTCTTCTGAATTTTTACCGCCATTGCCTGTAACGCAGAAGCTAAAATTTATTTGTAGCGCCTAATTGACCTCGGGGATTCATTACGCTTTAATGAGTATGTGCCGTAGCGTGCACAGGGCTCCGAGCTGTAGTAGTGCTGTTTCATCTTTTGTTTTCTGCACTGCTGCCTTCTCTTCTACTATCCTTTATATCTATCAAAACAGCTCTTTAACTATTGCCCTATCTAGGATTAAGAATGAGTCAAGAAAACCCGTTATGACAAATTTTACCGAAAGTGACAGTTCTTTTAGACACTCCCGAAATGACAACTATCGCCGTAACTTTAATAACAGATAAAATTGCAATCATCAGTATGTATAGCATTTTCAGCAATCGTCAAAATTATCAGCAGTCGTAAACACATTTTGGTAATAATAGAGGCTTTTCCCCACAACAGCAACAAAACCAGCCGGTTTGCATACCTAACCAACAATGTAATGCACAAGGTCAACCAAGCCTTAATGTTTCGCTGCGTGCACGTATAGTCCCAGCTCCAACAAATGGTAGCGCACAGCAACAAGGAAATCAGTACGTACAGAAGACACACTACTTCAATTCCTATCGCAATGCACCGTATAGAAATGACTATCATGACAGACGTAAAAACAATGAGCACAATTTTCAGCGTACATCTAATAACAGTCGGTGTTACCAACATCAAAATCATCCGCAAGAACATATTCTCATGAATGAACCAGATAGTAGATATCATCCAAAACGTAATACGTCTGGAAAAAATAAAAGAACAGTTCAAATAGTGGAAATGCCACAGCATCTTGCCGAAAATAATAACACGTCAGATAGGATTTGACTAGATACAGTACAGGTCGCATCTTCTAGTAACACAAGCACTACTTTAGACACGCAGAATGTTGTTCACGAAAATGTAATTACTTTTGACGACATCCGAGACACTCTTTTGCAGGAAAGACCAATTGTTCAGAAAACCATTTCACATCCTGTCATCGAGATTAAAATTGGATCATCGTAATTTTCAGCAGTAATCGATTCTGGATCACCTATGTCAGTTATAAATGAAGAAACTTTCAACGAGTGTAACAAAGAGAATACCTATCCTACATTACCATTAGGCAAAACGAAAGTGAAAGGAGCAGTATCGAGTAAAGGAGTAGACGTTAAATTACAGACACATTTATCATTTTGCATTGCAGGTCACACATTTCACTCAAATTTTTGGATTGTTCCTTTATTGACAACAGACGATATTTTAGGTACTGATTTTCTGGTACAACACGACGCAGTTATTGATTTTCAAAATTCCTATTTAATGATAAAGGATGAAAATGTAAAACTGGTTTTAGAATTTCAGTACTCTTTATCTGCGGAAGAACAAACAATTAATTGTACTGAGGTCATTTCCGTATCACGTAGCATAGACTGTAATTCCACATTGTTCACAGATACGTACGTACATAACTATAATACTCCAGACGAAGCTGACTATGACATTATGCAGATGATTTCTGATAAAGTTAAACAGAGCAGTGCAAATACAGACGACGAACGCACGCAACTACACAAAATTCTTTTACAGCAAGCTCCAGTTTTCGACAACATTCCTGGTACTATGTCCGGTTTTATGTATGAATTTCAAGTCAAACAGCACGACACATTTAAAGCCAAACATTATCCTATTCCGTATATTCATAGAGAGCAAGTTAAGAAAGAATTGCAAGATATGCTTGACCAAGGAATTATTGAACCGGCAGTTAGTCCGTACATAAACCCGCTCCATATTGTTAAGAAAAAAGATGGTTCACTTCGCCTCGTACTTGATTCACGCACATCAATGACATAATTATTAATGAAACAGATCGACCACAGACACTAGAGGAACTACTACGGAAATTTCACGGTACTGCTATTTATTCTACATTAGATCTGAAATCGGGATTTTGGCAAATTCAGCTCCATCCGAACTGCAGAAAGTACACGGCTTTTCTCTGTTTTGGTGACTGTTAACAATTTCGTAAATTACCATTCGGTTTAACTATTTCTTCTGCAGCTTTTATTCGCGGTTTGAACACAATACTTCCGACAGAACTTAAAGACAGAATCACAACGTATGTAGACGACATTCTTATTGCAGAAGATAACTGGTCTGAACACAATCTGATTCTTGAACAACTGTTGCAAACTTTTCGTGCACAAGGACTCACAGTTAATCTCAGTAAATCGCACTTTGGCAAAACTTCTATAAAATTTCTTGGACATGTAATTTGAGCAGAGGGCATTACGCCTGACCCGGAAAAACTTCAAGCTTTACGTGACATTACTGTTCCTACGACGAAGAAACAACTACGCAGTTTTTTGGGTTTAATTAACTTTTTTCGTAAATTTATTCATTACTCTACTTTAGACACCCCTAGATTATGTCAATTGACAGGTAGAAACCCTATTTGGTCCTGGGATAAGCAAGCACATTCTGAATTTATGAACCTGAAACATGCTTTGTTGAAGGCACCACTTTTATCGCACCCAGATCTTACTAGAAATTTTTCCATTGCCACCGACAGTTCTAACACCGCTTTAGGCGTACATATTTTCCAGGAAATTGAAGAAGGTGGTTCTACAATAATTAAAAACATAGCATTTGCAAGTCGCATTCTATCACCTGCTGAACGAAATTATTCTGTTACAGAACTTGAAACATTATGTGTTGTTTGGGCTTTTACGAGATTTAGGCATTTTCTTTATGGAAGACACACCACCGTTTACACAGACCATAGAGCAATACAATTTTTACTTTCGGCTAAATTTACACACGACAGGTTAAGCAGATGGAAACTTTATTTACAGGAATTTAGTTTTACAATTCTTCACATTCCCGGCACACAAAATATTGTAGCACACGCACTATCTCGTTCTCTTAGCAACAATCAGCAAGACATCGCAACCAACTTCTGCAAAGCAAATTTCAGCGTCATGTACATTCAACAAGTTGCATTTGAAAATTTCATTTTGTCGTCATTACAAGACATAGCACAAGAGCAGAATAAAGACAACGTATGGAAAGAGATTAAACACCTTTGGCAAGATAGGAAAATATTACCATTAGAAACCATTACACTGTACGCAATGACATTGTGTTTCGCCGCTCTCATCCTGACAGCAACAATTGGTTATTATGCATTCCTGACGAACTTGTTAACAAATTAATCTGGTATACTCATTTAAGTTATGTAGATTACGGAGCTAGAAAATGTTTTCTTATACTGAGACAGAACTGTTATTTTGCCAACATGGAGAAACGTATACGACGAGTTTTAGCGTCATGTAAAATCTGCCAGAAAGCTAAATCAGATACGAATTCACATATTCCTCCATTATATCCCATTGTACCTGTTAAATTGATACATATGGCCGCTGTAGACATTTTTGGTCCGATTCCCAGAACTAATAGAGGTTTTTGCTACATCTTTGTCGCTGTTGAACTCACTTCAAAATTTGTTACCTTCACTCCGTTACGCAAAGCTACTGCTAAAACTGTTTCGAAAGCATTTGTAAAACATTTTCTATTTCATGTAGGGCATGTGTTGAAAGTAATTTCCGACAATGGACCACAGTTTCGATCTGCTATATGGACACGTATGTTACGAGCTAGGAACATTTCTCCGGTATATATATCCAGGTACCATGCTTCTTCGAACCCTTGTGAACGAGTAATGAAAGAAATTGGTAAACTGTGTAGAATTTACTGCCATAAAAAACATATTGATTGGGACACACACATACTCTCATTCCAAGATGTAATTAATTCCATACCGAATGAATCTACTATGCTATCTCCGTCTGTTATACTGAAAAATGTTGAACCACCTAACAAAATTAAAGAATTAGTAACATTTCCTACATCTCGTCGACTACGACACCATGAAATAATTGACATTGCGCTGAACAACATCAAACCTTGCCGCAGAGCGCCGGAGAAGACAACAAAAACAGGTTTGTATACGCCGTGTCTTTCACGTTGGACAGAAGATATTAGTACGTACACACTATTTATCCAACAAAATAAAAGGTAGGTGCAGTAAATTTGAACTTCTATACGCAGGTCCATATCGGATTCGCAGCATTCCTCACCCCAATGTTGTACACGTCGAAACTTTGAGAACCAGAAAATCGAAAGGAAACCACCACGTCTCCAACATCAAACCCTTTATTGAATGAACATACTTTAGGATTTATCACACTGTAATGCCATTTCCTAATTTTTTTATGACCACTTATGCAATTATACTTATGTGATTACTTACTGATGATTATCGTATTTTTTCTTGGCAAGTGCCCGGCAAGGTAAGGTTAGCAGGTCGCTTTTCTTGTCGTTACACATCAGACCGTGCACATTTTTCCAGAAAAACCTACATATCTTATGAATAATTATGCAATTCTATCTAGTGACATATTAATTTTATTAAATTCTCTCTTCATTAAAGTCTACAATTCTCGCCTCTATTAACTACACAACATACAAGCTGAACACAAAGAAAGTCACATTTCTTGTCATCATTTTTTATGTATGTATGATTGTTTTCCTGTTTGTTTGTATGCATTATGAATTAGTTAAGATATAGCAAACACCAGTTGACTTTGACATTTTTGCCTTATGATATCTCAACATTGTGACTATTTTACACTTTTTTTTGCTACTACATTGTGATACTCTGTGTACATTTTTTGCATCTGAACACTGTCTATATTTTTTGACATAATACGTTTTCTGTCATGGTATGCTGTATGCTTAATTATATCGCTATAAACCAGTTTTTATCTAATGGGTATATGAATTAAATGCAAGACATTAATCTTTGTTCATCATTTTCAGAAAGAAGTAACGTGTAAAGGAAATAAATTAAACAGAAATGGGAATTGCACCTACGGAATAAACGAAAGAAGATGCAAAAACCTTATGAGGAAGAGTAAATGGATCAGGATTAACAAGCATTAACAAGAATATACTATACACATCGTAGAATAGCAGTCTTAAGTAATTTTGTCTTTCAGAATACGAAGCGATTGATGCAGGCTGTCAGACAGAACTTCACATCTTAGTTTTAGTGAGGAAATATGCTAGAAATAAGGAATAGTTGTGTAATGAATAATGAAGTGATTTTTTTTGCAGATGATAATGAATGGTGATGAATAATGATGAAGAATATGCAGCTATGAATATTGAAGTTTTTCTTTACAGGTGATGATAATTATGGAGTTATGATAATATGGATAATGAAGTGATGGATAATGAAGTTTTTTCTTTACAGATGAGGACGATGTTGAAGTTTATGTATTTGTGCTCTGTAGTTATTTAAGTATTTGTTGCAGTTCGTTTTGACAGTATGTGTTGTATTGCATAGTATGATGACTGAAGGTTTTGGAAAGGACAGCTAGGAAATACATTTTATACACATTTCACTACCTGTTAATTCGAAGTCACTACTTTTCAGCACAAAATGCGTTTCTTCTTTCAGTCTAATAATCCATTTTTGTATATTTTGCAGGAGAAATTATTCATGAAATTAATGTACTATAAGCAGTTGTTCATTAAACCCATGTCATTTATGAATGTGATTACATATACTCTACTTGTTTCATAATCTTGATACAGCTGACTCATGACGAATGACGTTACACATCTTCATTTGCAGCAATCACTCGAAAGCAAATATTGTTATTAATTATCGAACCCAACGCAATGCATTGCTAGCACAAAAAAAATAAATGCTTTGTAACTGGCAAATGAATACCACTGATTAATGTAATAAGATGAACTATGAAGACAATGTTTACTATAATTAGATTAATTATGCCATTTATTAACTCATTTTCTATGATGACTTCTGATTGTTTGTAATTAGGCAATGAATGCCAATGTTCTCTATAAATGATTTCTGATGGTTTGTAATTAGACAATGAGTGCCAATGTTCTCTGTAAATGATTTCTGATGGTTTGTAATTAGGCAATGAATGCCAATGTTCTCTGTAAATGACTTGTGATGGTTTGTAATTAGTCAATGAGTGCCAATGTTCTCTGTAAATGACTTGTGATGGTTTGTAATTAGACAATGAGTGCCAATGTTCTCTGTAAATGATTTCTGATGGTTTGTAATTAGGCAATGAATGCCAATGTTCTCTGTAAATGACTTTTGATGATTTGTAATTAGTCAATGAGTGCCAATGTTCTCTGTAAATGATTTCTGATGGTTTGTAATTAGGCAATGAGTGCCAATGTTCTCTGCAAATGACTTCTGATGATTTGTAATTAGGCAATGAGTGCCAATGTTCTCTGTAAAGTTACTCATGAACATTATTCTGTAATACTACGTACATGGTACAGAAATGTTCAATGACTGGGCAATGAGTGCCACCCATTACTAGTGTAATTCTCAATGAAGACTAATATGTGACTTAATGTCCTTCACCTTCTAACCTAATTACCTGGAATTACTGCAATATCCGTTTGTCCTGTATATCCTCATGATCATGGAGAACTATATTTGGTTTTTGCACTAATTCTTCATTGTTGTAACAGACAAAAACGTGGTGTTGACACGACATGCTGTCCACCACCATGAGCGATGAAGATGCTATTATGGTCCCACTGTTTGGTGCACCTAATGTACTACCAAAAGGATAACATGGAATATTACTACGGCATTTCAGTGTCTTGGCTACGCTGATTAATACTTCTGGGAAAAGAACTTTAGATTGCCTCACTTGGTGTTGTGCTTCTGTAGAAAGATATGGACTTTCAGTGCAGCTGCGTGCAACCTAGAGTGCTACAACCATGACGCAATCCTTCCCTTTCCTATCCTAATTCTTGTGACATAGTAAAAAAAAATCATTTTTGTTATCATGATTTGTATTCATGGCCTATACATTTCGTGATTTGCTGATATGTTCTGAACTACAGTGCAGGTGCACTTTTGTCATTTTGTTAACATGTTTTCTACTTATTGCATATACATTTTTTGTGATTTTGCTGATATGTTCTGTACTACTGTGCGTCTGCACTTTTGCCATTTGTGAATATGTTTTGTACTCATTGTATATATTTTGTCATTACCTGATATGTTCTGTACTCAGTGCATGTGCACTATATTTACTTCATGTTCTACACCTATATATATATCTGTATATATTCTGTAATTGTAAGGTTAATTAGTTAAGAAAAAATTTGTTGCTCATGGCAAGTCCAAATGACTCACCATCGCTGCCAAATTTTTGCCCCCCCCCCCCAGTGGAGGGTTATGAAACGCGTACGTTTCATATGTATTCATTACCAGCGATGGCGAGGCATGACAGAATCTCTGACCAGAGAGTTATTTATCGTTGCTAGTCTGCGCTTGACCGCGCGAGTATTCAGTTGCGTGTTGTACTCTGTCTGTAGTAGAAGTCGGATACAGTTGTGTGTGGCGAGTCGGCATGCGTCCGCGGTGTGCTCTGCCCACGAGTCTGGTCAGGAATGTGGTGGACGATGTGTATTATAGTAGAAGGTAATGAAGCAGCATTGCGCTCAGCTAATAATGTATGGTAATTGTTATTAATTTGTTCAAGAAATTCCCCAATAATAATTTTTATAAAGTAAATCTTTTAAAGAAAAGTAATCATTTCAGTTTAAAGAATTTTTCCACTCCTTTGAAGAAAAAGATTCATTTCAAGTTAAATAATATTTCCTATGCATTTCGTCCAAGAATCAAAATTAAATACAGGCAAGCATTGCACGGAGCTGTGCCGAAAAATAAGAGCAGATACAGATGCAGTGTTACTGAGGTAAGAATTTATCAGGTTTAATTATTTCACAGGGCCGAAGGTCAGCGTAGCTGCCCTTATAAAATTTATTAGGTTTAATTATTTGTGTTGAGATGTTACATTCAGTTCACGGTTCATTAATTAAAATTATTGTGTGGGTTTTTTGGTCAATTTGCATTTATCAAATTCCTGTGTGGAGGTCACACTTGGGCCATTATTATTCTTTAATTTTGCAAGGAGGTTACGCTTGGCACATTTTTATTATTCACTTTTGTGGGAAGACAACATCAGGCAGAT
Source organism: Schistocerca nitens (assembly GCF_023898315.1). Taxonomy (NCBI): domain Eukaryota; kingdom Metazoa; phylum Arthropoda; class Insecta; order Orthoptera; family Acrididae; genus Schistocerca; species Schistocerca nitens. The sequence continues at coordinate 573,429,033 of NC_064621.1, read as the reverse complement.
TCTTTTATTATCACTGACTTTCTAATTTCTTGCGGGGACTTTCAAGTTACATGCGGGGAGGTAATTCAGACGCCAGATATTTCCTATGCGGGGCCTGCGTTTTAGAATATTACATACAGATGAAATCACTTGTACAGGAACGAAACCATTAGGCGCTGTGTTCAGCTGCTTTTCTGGGAGTAAATGTGTGACCGGCGGCCGCAGCGAACTCAAGTTTTCAGCAAGCGTAATGCGCTCATTATCGAAAAAAATTAATTTCCAAACAAATATTGTTTTTCTTTCTAAGACTGCCACAACCAAATATGTTACTTGCGATAAAAAAGTAACGACACTTTCCTTAAATGATCGCAGCAGTTTTGCGCTCTAAAACCATAACAAAAAAAACTTTCGTTAAATCGTTACCGATAAAACTAACGTAGTGACGGTTAAAGTTACTTTATCGAAATAATAACGTCGTTACCAACCGTTACCTTTGAAAAGTAACTGATACTAGTAACGGCGTACAAGTAACGCGTTATTCCAAACTCTGCTTATTTTGATATCTATCTTCCGGGATTTATTTTATTGGTCCATCACTGGTAGATAGCGCTGTTACTGATGTGTCAGTGTGAGGTAGAAGAGAACTGGAGCACGCCCCCTATATAGTACATTAGCAGTGAACCAGTAAACATCCGATCGTCAAAGAATAGAACTCCCACTTACAACAAAACCCCTGATTATGAATGAATTACTGTGTTAAATATTTGACATTAAGCATGTAAACGAGGAAAAGTTTAGAAATTACTGAAATTATGCTTGAAGTTTGTTGGAAGTCGCCAAATACCTTCAATCTCAAATACTGGATGTATTAAGTCTAGGTATTTGCGCGGCGTCAGTTGCACTGCCTCAAGACAAACAGCTTCTAACTGTAAAACGTGTCATGTTGTGTTACATTTGCAATACGCTATTATAAGCCTTAGTGGGTATATTATCGCAGTACTTAAAGTTTTCAAATTCTGTCGATAATCATGCGAAATATTGAACATCAAGTTTTTGTTGCCCCTGGCAAATGTTAGACAGGCAACCTACAAAGTGAATCTATATCCCCCCCCCCACAAATCCCCAAACTTCTCCATTTTAGTTAAATACGCGGAAACCGAAATGAACTTTTCTCTCGGCAGCGGCTTGTGTACTCTAACGAAACGTCCCGACACGTTATTAAGTTTACACTGTTACGAGGGTGCTACTGCGTTATTTTAACTTCGGCGTAGGGTGTCAGGCGTACCTGGATTGCGGAGTCAGTCAGAGCATTCGCCGCCACAAAAGGCCAATGTACGATTCCAGTTCTCGGTCCCTCAGACTGGTTTAATCTTTCAGAAAGCTACTGAGTTGTTCCTGCCAAGACGCAAAATTTCAACTCTGTAAAAAATTGAATGCGAAGTATTCAGTACATTAGACTACAGAAAATGCCTGCTGGTTATATGTTATTGGTTGTGCGATTGATTATCAACATGTTCAGTAAGAAAGTCCGTCTGGAATCGAAAGTGCAACCGAACGCTGGAAAAAATTCGTTGGTCTTTGGTGTTTTTTAATCATTATTTACGAAGAGTTGACAAAGTAATAGCCAAAATTAAATGTCCTAAGCCTTTACAATGAGCTGGGACAGCAACGAAGTTTATTCAAATTCCCAATTTAAGTGGGGTGGTGAGATATTGTTCCTATTTAAAGTGTTCAGTCAGTCATTTGGCGGGCATCAGACGTACTACTTTCCGAACTTTTTTCTAATTATTTAGTAATATAAACACGAAAATGGAACGGACATGCTCAGTGAATATGCGTAGGAATCATCGGAGTAACGACAATTTTTCTTCTTCTGGAATGCTATTCGACGAAACAAGGTAATTAACATTGCTGATAGACCAGTAAACGGTTGTAGTGCATTTTACATTGTGGCTGTTAGAACGGCAAGGAAGACTAAGATGTGTGAATATTAAATGTATGCCGAAATCAGTATTTATTTGTCATAAAAAAGTACATTCGTAGATTTCACTCGTAGGTCGTCAGCAGGTTACCTTCATGTATCTCGACTTGCTCACCTCAGGATGATTCTCGACGATTTCCCAGATCTTGGCTTCCAATTCGTCGCTGAGAGTCTCTTCGGTTGTCAGAATAAACGAAGTCTCTGTAAGGAAAATTTTTTGTTAGCAGAACTTTTATTTACTTCCATAGGCTTTGAATGACATGAAACTTAAAAACTGTTTTGTGAGGAAACCTCACTTCATGACAGCAGTGGTCTAGTGCTATTTGTTCAGATTGATTGAACTGTTTGCTCAACACGACATTATTTGAGGAATATAAAAGAAAATATTACAGGACGATTTCTTTACGAGTTTACAAACTTTCAGCGGTGATGGAGAAGACTAAATGTACCGGTCTGTGGTAACGGACCCTAGATTGGAAACGAACGAGTCGAAGTTTATAAGCGAAAATCGCTCAGATACCTCTGACAGAGTAATACGTGCTTCAGCGTACACAGTGTTTAACAAAAACATTCTTCCCAAGTTCCTGAAATATATCGCACTTGTTATTCGTCAACGGACGTAGTTCCAACATGATGGAGTCTCACCTCATTTTGGACTGAAGCACCTGGATCAGATATTACCTGAAAAGTGAATAGGCAGAGGAGGTCCTCTTTCGTGGCGAATGTGTTCATCTGATCTCAGCCGACTTGATTCCTTGTTTTGGGGTCATGTGGAAAGTTTGTGTACGAAACATCTGTCGAGAATGAAGAGAATCTCTTGGTAAGAATTCTTGTGACACAGTTCAAACGACGCCGGGGATGTTAGAACTGGTACGATAGAACTTCGTGCGACGGTCCAATGTATGCATTGACGTTGGGGGACGCCATATTGAATAAAAGTTGCAAATGTAGCAGGTTTTGAAACTTGTGCAGGTAAATGAAATTCATTACCACTGTAGCGTAGACTTAGCATTTTCGGTCTCACTTAGGCATAACTTGAGTAGTTTTTCGCTTCCACTTGAAGGCTCGATCGTTTCCGTACTAGGAACCCTTACCTCAAACAGATACATTTACCCTTCTCCGACGTCCCTGAAAGTTTATAACATCATCACGAAATCATCCTCTACACATTAACATATTGACTGTATTCATATCCAAATGCTGAACCATGTTAGTGGTGTTAGAAAGCTGCAGTAAGTACGATATTAATATACACCAATTTGCGCCCGCCATGACACACCATTTTTGGTACGAGTTTCAGTAGAAGACTCCAGTTGTCTCACATGTCTAAGGAACGGTGTACATTGTACGGTTTCGCTTTTTACTTCCTTTAGTACGATACATGGTTCCTTAGATATATTAAAGAAAATTGTAGAGTGAAGAAAATGTAATGACTGCCCTTATCAAGCAAACAATAGCACTTGCGCAATTTCAGAGTGATTTGTATGCCTCTTTTTCTAATTATTCTGAGGAGCAGAATTGAATCTCTGCTCCACAGGAACACTGGAGTGAGTTATGGGAAGGAAGGTACTGGAGGTATCGTTCCGAGAAAATTAAACTGTATGAGGCAAATGCTTGGTGAAGTAATGAAGTTTGGTGACAAACATGAGATCACTGATTTTGTAAATTACCGTCGTAATGCAGCAATTTGGAAAATTACTGCTACTGCTGATAAGGATATTTTAGAAACATAATGCATGAATGTAAGCGAAGGCTTCCGCGGCCGTTGTCATCTTCAATAAAATTCTTCAGGGTATCAGACCGCATCGTCATAATTTAAAATGCGCCAACGTTTCGGCCAGCGTTGCAGCTAGCCTTCATCAGGGCCTTACGTAAGGCCCTGATGAAGGCTAGCTGCAACGCTGGCCGAAACGTTGGCGCATTTTAAATTATGACGATGCGGTCTGATACCCTGAAGAATTTTATTGAAGATAATGCATGAAGTTTAAAGCCAAGGTCACAGTTTTAGATGCTGTAAGCAGTGGTGCAACTTAATTACTTTTGTTAGCAGAAAGAAGGACCTTCTTCCCAGGATTAGCAACAAGAATTACATTCACATTCTGTAGTACGGGAAACAAAAGTAGTGATGAAGTTTGTATAAGGAGGGGACATCAGAGACCAGAGAGGTAAACAGGGAAAAAAATCAGGCATATAAAGTGAAAGTATTAGACTTGACTAGTACTCATTTACTTATAATATAGTGACCATTTCGTCCAGTTTGGCCGATGCTGATGTTATTGCAGTTGTTACATGTGATTTTATGTGGACCCGGGTCAGCATATTCTGAGGATTTAGTATTGGCCGAATGTAGTTTTATTTTGAGGTGGCTGTTAGTAGGAAAGTCTAGCTGTATATTTGTGATTTTGAACAGTGCATTTATTTTGTTGGATATTTGACCTAGTTATATACAATGTACACAACGACAGATCACCTAGGTCAAATAGTACTTTCATGTACTACAAAATCCTCAGAATATCCAGGTACATATTAAATCATGTGAAACAACCGCAATAACTTCTACATCGCCAAAACGGGACGAAATGTAGTCAAAACATATTCAACGCTTAACTAATATTACAGTTAGATAGTTTTACTAACAACTAAGCACTGTCAGTTATGAGACAGTTTAGTATCATGTAATATGGACGTCTAGTTCACCTAGACGTAACTACCAATATGTAATCAACCAAAAATACAAAGCGTATGAAGTCCGTAAATGATCTTACCAAGATTGTATTCTGAGGTTACTTGAAAATGACAATGAAAAACAAACAGATTTGTAGTGAAATAAAGACTGTTAACTACATTGCAGCTATTCTGCACTCTCTTTATAATAATGTCGTTATCTGACGGAAACTTTGTTGCAGGCCCAAATCAACAAAAAACTTCCTTCTTGTTTCTTTTTACTCTTAGACCATATACTAAGCTCAACAGACTGTTCATTCAGTTTAAAAGGCGCAGTAATTCTTCGTGACTTTCACAAACGATAGGAATGTCATCAGCGTGTATTATCACTAATGTACGTTAAACCTGTAATCTCACATCCGATCTTCTCTTTACCCTCTTTGCTTGTTCTATATAGAAGTTATACAGTATATCAGAAAGACTGTATGTACCCTGTTTTACGTCTTGACTAATGTGCGAACTTTCTCGTTCTTCCATAATTATTCTTGCCTCTTCACATTGTCTATTAATCGTAAATTCTGTGAATGGTAAGAATATTACATCTCTGAACATTTTCGAACATCTTTCAAGGTGTTATGAAAGTAATTACTTATAGGTATAACATTGTGAATTTATCAGTTTAATATGTCATGGTTGCAAAGTATTGGCAGGAATTATTTACAGAGAAGAATGGAGAAGCTGGTAGAAGCCGACCTCTGAGAATACTATTTTAAGTTCCAGAGAAATGTAGTGACATTATACGAATGATCCGAAGATAGATTAAACAAGGGAAAAATTACGTTTATAGCATTTGTAGACTTAGCGAAAACTATTGACCATGTTGACTCGAATACACCGCTTGAAATTCTGAAAGTAGCAGCAAAGGAAATCTAAGTAAAATTTGAGGAAATTAAAGTTTAGGGAGAGCAAATAAAAACTTACAGGTTTGCCGATGACATTGTAGTTCTGTTAGAGACGCAAAGGACTAGGAAATGCGTTGCTGACGGAATACCAGTACGATTCTGCATGGAGTATGTGAAAGAACTTGCCCCTTGGCTAGCGGCAAAGTACCGTAGCTCTCTGGGAGAGAAATGTGTTCCAGATGACTGGAAAAAAGCACAGGACATTTCTATTTTCAAAAAGGGTTGTCGAGCAGACGCAAAAAACTATAGGCCCACATCGGTGACGTTGGTCAGTCGTAGAATTAGGAAAATGTATTGTGCTCGCATGTTATGAAATTTCTGAAGATCCAAAACCTTCTCTGTAGGGATCAACATGGGTTCCGAAAACAAGGATCGTGTGAAACCCATGGGACTCAAAAAGTCAGAAGGCAGCACATACGGGCTCCCAGGTAGATGCCGCATACTTCCGGAAGGCATTCGATACAATTGCACACTGCCGCCTAGCGAACAAAATACAAATGCACAGAATAATAGAGCAACTGTGTGACTGGACGAAGATTTTAGAGCAAATAAAACACACCATGTCATTCTAAATTTAAAGAAGACTTCAGAGGTACAAGCGACTTCGGCCTTACCCCGGGAGAGTTTTATAGGTCCATTACTTTTGCGCAGTGTATATAAATGACATAGTAGCCACCATACAAAGTTGCACGAGGGTTTTCTCGGAGTATGCTGTTGTATACAGAGAAGTCGCCGCACTAGAAAGTTGTAGCGAAGTGCAATCAGATCTGCAGAGGATCGTCGTTTGGTGCAGGGAGTGGCAATTCATCCGCAACACAAACAAATGTGACCTATTACGTTCGTTTGCGTACCCATCTTCCGCAGTAACTGTTAAAATCTTTTACTATAGGTCATCCATCTTGAGCGGACTGCAATTTAATAAAAAAGAATTACACCAGACACTTTTTGCTTTTACTTATAAAGCATCTTCCGTGGTTATTCTGCAAATTTGATACATGCATTTGTACACTTTTAGATGGTTTGGAGTAAAAACTGCATGTTGTTTATAGAGTTGGTGTGCAAGTGCATATTCTGCTCCTTCCCTCCTTGTCAGCTGCGGTTGGCGTCGAAAGACTTCCTTTCCGTTGGCGCTTGGCGGTTTTTGCCTTTCTGCAGTAGTATTTCTTGCGCTGCGTTATTTACACTTCACTTACTTAAACTGTTTCTCATTCCGCACTGCAACAGTGTTTATGTTTGTTCCTTTGCTTTCGTTCACTTTGAGTGTTGCCAACTTGGGAAACTACTTCTTTGTTTCTTTAGTGTGTGTGTGTTAGTGTGTGTGTGTTTGTGTGTGTGTGAGAGCTAGTGACATTTGCTAAATTATCTTGTATGTACATAGAGACGCGAGAGGAGTTGGGGCTGGTTGACTTTTTTTTTTTTTGGCGGGGGGGGGGGGGAAGAGAGTGGGGATGGGCTTGGACAGTGGTTATAGGACAGAATCTGGGAGGAGATGGTGATGGACAAGACAGTGTAGTTCAGCCTCCCGTCCGCGACCGTGTGTCGCTAGTGTCGCCATAGGAGCGAGAGAGAGAGAGAGAGAGAGAGAGAGAGAGAGCTGCAGAGCGAGTGTGACCGCACAGCACTGCTCTGCGCTGGGCTCTCCCGCGGTCAGATCAAACGTAAACAAAATATTCTATTTTAGAATTAATTTTATGTAAGGGATATAGAGTCTCATTCTTTCTGTTAGTAGTTACAAGGAAGTATTTTTTGTTGTACTTCGTGCTACAATTTTTGTATCCCTTTTCAGAGTTTAGAAATCGGATCCTTAGTTTGCTGTTTTGTACGTAATAATTTTAACTGACCAAGTTTGAAAACTTATTAAAATAGAATTAAGGGTATAAAGCTCTTTAATTCTTACAGTCAACATTGTTAAAGAAGACAATTAACATTTTAGACGTTTTTCTTTTTCGAGGAAACGATTTTGTCTAGGCTTGGTGCAATATTCCGTGAGACTGTTAACCTCAAAGAATTGGTCAAATTTTTATCGCCAAGGAATGAACGATTCTTAGTTTTAGCATGCTTTAAAAGAGAGAAAAAGCACTCACAAATATACGTTGAACCAAACTGTGAGAGAACTTTGGCCGCGTGCTTGTACAAAAGAGGATATTTCTCCTGTGGAAGACAGCCGTAAAAGTCATCCAAAGTTTTACACATAAGAAAGCGGTCCTTCAGGCGGATATGGCACTGTAGGTCAATCAGCTCCAGTTGAAGCACTCGTGAGACGTCGTCTGCCCGAAGGGAAGTCGGGTGAACAAATATATCTATCGGCTGGCGTTCGGGCGGTCCGCACGGCCAGCTAAGCGGTGCGGCTCGGCCACTGCAGCAACGTACGAATTCGCCCGGGGCGCTGGCCGCGGGCGCTAGCGCCCCAGGGGAACAGTTTGGACGAGCCTGCTCTATGTGTACATTTAGTGTTGTGTTAAGTGGTCAGTCAGTCAAAGAGCGCGTGATTTGCCAAGTTGGTGCGATCATTTATAAGTTGTTTCTTTTCTGTTGTGGTTTTTGGTTGCGGTAGTTTTCTCGTAAGGTGAGGAGGTGTTTTTTGTTGTTGTTTATCCTTATATATCCATGTCTGTGTCTGTGGTTGTAATGTTATGTCGGTGTTCTGCAAAAGTTGAATTTGTCCTATACTTACATGCTCTTACATGTTTTTTGTACCTGGCTTCAAATGTCCTCTTGGTTTGACCTACGTATTTTCCATCACATGTACTGCATTTCAGTTGGTATATTTCTGTTTTCTGACATAGATCAGTTTTTCCTATCATTTTTGGGAAGTATTTCTGAATTGATTGGTTCGTTGGTTTAGAGCGGGGGAGGGGGGGGGAGTGAGGGACCATACTCGTAGGTCATCGGTCCCTTTCTGAATTGAGTTGATGGTTTGGTGGGCTATTTTTATGCCTCGTTTTTTGAGTGTGTATTTGTGGTTGTATGTCATTGTGTACCATCTTTTACTTTGTGTTTCTTTCACACTTTGTGTTGTTTCTATTCTTATGGGTATGGTTGTATGTCATTGTGTACCATATTTTACTTTGTGTTTCTTTCACACTTTGTGTTGTTTCTATTCTTATGTTTTGTGTATTTGTTTCTGTGTGATTTTGTCCTTGTGTTGGTGACAGCCGAGTGTTTTTTCTTTTCTGTTTCTTGATTTTCTTGTTCAGCTTTGTTACTAAGTTCTCTTTGTATGCATTGTTTGTGGCTGTTTGTATTATGGTGTTCATTTCTTTTTTTGAAAATTGTCTATATCTGTAATTGTCGGACTATTAAAAAATATTTCATTAACTCACACATACACAGACACACACACACACACACACACACACACACACACACACACAAAATTAGTTTTACAGGTTAGCAACGATCACAACATGAATAAAGCAAACGAACCAACATAAACACTGTGGCAGTGCGGAATGAGAAACAGTTAAGAAAGTGAAATGTAAATAACGCAGCACAACCAACACTGCAGAATAGCAAAAACTGCTAAGTGCAAATGTGAAACGAAATCTTTCGACTCCAACCGCTGCTAACAAGGAGAGAAACACAGTGTCACTTGCACACCAACTTTATAAACAAAACGCTGTTTTTAACCTGAAACAGCCAAGGATGTAGAAACGTATGTTTCCAATTTGCAGAATAAGCACGGAAGATCTTTATAAATAAAAGCGAAACGCGTCTGGCGTAATTCTTTCTTTAATTAAACTGCAGTCAGCTCAAGACGCGTAACCTATAGTAACAAACGTAACGTATTGCGTATACATAGACAGAAAGACCGATTACTTTTTGGTTACACGATTGTAGAACAATCACTGGAAGAAGTTACTTCCACAAAGTATCTAGGGCTAGGTGTACTGAGCTTTTTAAAGTGCAACCACCACATAAAACTAATCGCAGGAATTGGAGATGACAGACTGAGAGTTATTGGACGAATCCTGAGGAAATTTAGTCCATCAACTAAGGAGGTAGCTTCCTAAACCGTCGTTGAATACTACTCGTCAGTGTGGGATCCATACTAGATAGAATTGATAGAGGAAGTAGAGAAGATACAAAGAACAGCAGCGCGTTTTTTTACGCCTTCATTCAGTGAGCACGAAAGCGTCACGGAGATAGACAACCAACTCCATTGGCAGTCGCTGTATAACGGGTTCGCTTACAGTTCAAGTTCCGAGAGAGTGCTTTCCTAGAAGAATCAAAAAATATATTTCTTCCTCCTTTAAACTCGTATATCTCACAAAAATACCATACAGGTAAAATCAGAGAGATTCGAGTCCACGTGGAGGTGTAGCGGCCGTCGTTCTGCCTAAGAACCATTAGCGACTGTAACAGGAAATGGGCGGATGTGACCGTAGTACACGAAGTACCCTCCACCGCACACGGCATGCTGGCTTTCGGAGTAGAGATGTAGGTGTAGAACGGTGTGTATAGTGTCTTGAAAAGAGGTTATAAGATAACACCAACAAAAATAAAACGACGGTAACGAAACGTTCTCGAATTGGCCCAGGCAACGCTGAGAGAATTACATTAAGAAACTAGATACTAAAGGTAGCAGACACTGATGATTTATTAACATGTAGTACAAAGTGATGTGCTGGGAAGTCTTTTCCGAAGGTAAATGTCTGGAGTGTAACCTTCTAGAGAAGTGAAAGATGGTCGACAAACAACTATGACAAGATGAAAATATAAGCTTTTGGTATGTGGTGCTAAAGAGGAAAGTCGAAGATTGGATGGATAGATCGCGTGACTAATGAGGAGTTACCGAACCGTATTGGGGTGAAAAGTAAATTATGGTACAAGTTGACACATTCTGAGCAATCAAAGTATCATCGAGGGAAGTGTAAGAGGATACAAATTGTAGCATGAACATAGTAATGAGGTGCAAACGGATGGAGGCTGAAGTAGTAATTCTGAGATGAAGAGGCCTGTACAGGGAAGAATAACATGTAGAGCTGCGTCAAACCTGTCTTCGGACTGAAGATCACTACAACAGCAACATGACAGCGTCCTTATTTTCCTTAAGTCTTGCTTAGATTAAGAGACATGAAGTCTGAATTGCCTCTGAACATACGTATTAGTTAACGCTTGTATTAGTCAGCCTGCATGTAGGTACCCTCGGATACGTAGCCTGTGATTTCAGGAATCACACTGAATCAGGATGTCTAGTAACTTCTGACAGTGTTGACCTGAGGCTCGATAGACGCACCACACACTACATTGCGTCTATTGTCTCTTTCATCTTCACGATTTTCACCTTTTCACCAGTGAGTCGGTTTAGACATCTGTAGTCTGTCCAATGTCCGTGTTATGAAGTCGAGGACATTTAACTGAAATGAAACAACTGTTACTAGTATGTCTGCAGAGCAGTATCAAGTCCTGCCTTCACCGAGGAGTCATGGTCAGAAGCCGCAGTAGTCATGTGGCAATTAAACTGACAATACCGAAAGAAGCCTCCAGCCATTCTTCACATCGTGGGATGCACTTCCCCCACCCTCACTCGCCATTTTCATGGCGCTCGTGGTCCAACTTCTGCTGGCAACTGAAACGTACCGACTCCCGCCACGCAGAAGTGTTCTATGAAGATCTCGGCGTCGGTGTAGACGATGTTATGCGGGCCGCTCAGTGGAAGGTCCCCTGCAGCACAAATCAGTTAGAGAGTACAGGTTGACACAAATTACCTCTCATTGTACAAAGAAAAAACCATGCATTAATTGTAAAACAGTGAGGTAATTTCAGCCAGAATGTGTGTGATGTATGAAATTCTGGACAAGCAAACACGAAGCTGCATGCCCAGTATTTATTCTTTGATCTGTGTTTGATTGCTACCCGATTATCATGAAACTTACAATGGTATTAATCACATCCAGGTACGCAATGTGTACTCTGCTTAGTAATTCTCAACATTAATTTGATAATAAGGGACTTGAAAAACACATCGTGTAAATAGGTGGCAACTAGTTAGCAACACAAAGTGAAATCAAAAGTACATGTCACCTTTTCCGCGGTTTACATTGATGCACTAAAAGCGATCAGCTAATAAACACGAGTGTCTGCCGTTCTTTCTGCTATTAGGCAGTGTATATTTTAAGTTTGCATGCTTTCGTGTGCTTTGTCATTGATGGTAAAATATTCTCAATCGTTACTTATCCTTGTCTTCACCTTTAAATTTCTTCAGTGCATAACTTTTCGATCTCTCTGCTGCGATCTTCTTTAGGGTTACAATTGTTCCCATAGACGGCTCAACTCTTATAATAAATAGGTATTTTTCCTGCGCTTTTACAGTCCACGAACTGGTGTTACTGGGCACAAATTTTCGCACTGCCATGAGGCTGTCGTTATTTGGTAAAATGCTGAGAGCCGATATTGAAAGAGAAGGTTAATGAATCCAAAATATTATTGTTGTGTTGCACTAAAGGAATTTTTAAGAAAGAAATGACGCTGCTAAAGGACTCAGACGACTTTACCATCATTGTACATATTGCCTATGTAGATGTGATTAAATGCTGGACATCTGTCGAGGAATAACTATTCTGTACAGAGATGGAAGATCTTTGCTTATCAAAAATGGCATTCGTCATGAATATGAAGCGCACAAAGAACCTTAGACCCGATATGTTCGCATGAATTGTTTCTTTCGCTGCACAAAGAAGTCTCACTTACATATGCCGTCCACTTTGCTGTCCATGCGGTTGCCGTTGAATTTGCCGAGAGCATGCCAAGGAAGACTGGAAAATAATTTTTTTACAAAAATTAATGCACTTGGTCATCTTACAATTATAGCTACATATTATACAGGTCTCGATATTCCACTTTAACAGATCTTTAAAAGATGAGATGTACCGGGTTTCCTCGGCGTTAATGATTCATGGTGTGCTTTCTGGTGTTCCATTTTATGCACAATACGAGTATTTCAGCGGTCAACGCCGGCCGGAGTGGCCGTGCGGTTCTAGGCGCTACAGTCTGGAACCGAGCAACCGCTACGGTCGCAGGTTCGAATCCTGCCTCGGGCATGGATGTGTGTGCTGTCCTTAGGTTAGTTAGGTTTAATTAGTTCTAAGTTCTAGGCGACTGATGACCTTAGAAGTTAAGTCGCATAGTGCTCAGAGCCATTTGAACCATTTTTCGACGGTCAACCCAGTCAGTTTCTTCAGGTTCTGCGAGTTTAGCTGTTTTGCGTGCTCGCTGCCTGGTCACCGAACAGAAGACGAATGAGTCGGTCGTCGGAATACTGAACATGAAATAGAATCAACACCCGAAAGAGCACTACGATAGATCTCGTAAAGAAAATGAACTTTGATAGGTAAGATAAAAAGAGAAACAATCAGTTAACACAGCGGGTGTCTCTTAATTTTTGAGGGATGGAAGCGCCCTTCGGATGGGCCAATCGGATAGACCATTTGATGAATGGATACCTGTTAATCTCAATATCAAGGTTCGGGTACCGATCTACCACTTCGGATTTTTATTTTTCAAGTGGTATACGACGCTACTATTCATTGTGTGTTCTCTTCGTCTGTATATCAGAGAAATTGCAGCCAACTACTCAAAATGAAGAAATTTGGAAAAAGTAGACTAAATAAAATTCTTGGGACTCAATAGAATCTCTGTCAGAGGGCGTTCTATGTATTTGTGGGAGGAGAATTGGAAGCCCTCTCCCATTGGTTCTCAGGGAGAAAATCTAAATGATTGAATCGCTATCTTATTCAGGGTTTGACAGGAAACGGTGCGTACCATGAATATTTATACAGAAAAATACACAGCAACCGATTTGTGATTGTGAATCCTTCACGGAAGAAGGGAGACAGCAGCAATGGAGCACCCCCGTCTATAAGACGCTGTGCAATGATGCAAAATTTAGTTCACTGGACGCAATAGCTGGTACTTCCCCAGAGAGAGGCAAAATAGAACGTGCCAATTAATTAATGCTTGGGGTGGTCCCGGCGGAGGTTCGAGTCCTCCCTCGGGCATGGGTGCGTGTATGTTTGTCCTTAGGATAATTTAGGTTAAGTAGTGTGTAAGCTTAGGGACTGATGACCTTAGCAGTTAAGTCCCATAAGATTTCACACACATTTGAACATTTTTTGAACTAATGCATGCCCAAGACAGAATGATATTACATACCATAGAGAAATGTAACTAAACGGCTCGGTGCCAGAATAAGGATGAATAAATACAATGAAGAGGACAAGGTCGAACAAACCTGTAATTTGAATTAAAATCTGAAACTGAGTTTGAAAGGAAGACTACATTTCGAGTACCTGACCTACCACATAGACGGGGAAACAGCACGCCGTCTATTTGACGTAGGATCCAACAAAGCTGCTGTGACTAGTATGAAATAGAAATGTTCAAATGTGTGTGAAATTCTATGGGACTTAACTGCTAAGGTCATCAGTCTCTAAGCTTACACACTACTTGACCTAAATTATCCTAAGGACAAACATACACGCACCCATGCCCGAGGGAGGACTCGAACCTCCGCCGGGACCAGCCGCACAGTCCATGACTGCAGCCCTTTAGACCGCTCGGATGATCCCGCGCGGCTATGAAATAGAAAGTGAAAGAAGAGTACCCTAATCTCTGATATCAGATTACTTAAAAATTGTCTCCTCTTTTACATAATTCAGTAACAGTAAAAGAAACTCATTTTTTAAAATTTTATTCATTTTGTATCCGCTTTTCCATTGCCTCGTTCTGTTAAAATTTTTATGATTAAATTTTTTTAGTATTATTAGGTCTTGTTTCTTTTGCAGTACCAGGTAGTGGGAAGTTTTAGTTGTCAAATGTTGACAAGAAACATCTTCGTGAGGAAATAATATACATCCAGTCAGTTGAAAAATGGAAGGTTTATTTAAACCTCGTGAACATGGATTTAACGTTTACAAAAAGTCTTCTTCGAAAGGAAAGTAATGGCAGCCTAAACAGTTTGACAGCCAATACCACAGGAACAATAATAATTCGTTTCGAATACAAAAATTATTCAGACTTACTGAGTTACATGTTGTAGTGGAGGTACGCTGAAATATGGTCAGAAGGGGTCAGTAAAATATAAAATTTAATTCCGTAATATTAAAAGCATGCACAACATGCTGGTCGTCATTGACTAGTAATTGACCAACAGTCACAGGAAGTACACTTCCGCGACGCAGAAGACTACATAGTTCACAGAGAAAGAAGGGGTGCCTCACACAAAGATCACCCTAGGGTGCCCATGAGAGCTACAACACCAAGAAGAATCGCTACTCTGCTTTTTTTTAAGATCAATTGGAAAAGGTGTCTTTATTTTTGGGAAAAGGTATCTTTATTCCTGATAATACAGGTCAAATCTCCGACAAAATTTACATTTTCATATGCACTGACTCTTACTCCATACATACACAACTTCATCCTCGTCAACCTTACAGCGACAACGTGTCCTAACAACGAAAGACATCGTAGACTAAAAGTAAGACGTACCAATATCCCTTTTGAAAACTTCATCAGTATTCAGTAATGACGTCACGACTATTAAAACTTTGAAGACCACCAAAATTCTCAATAACTCCATTAGCGTCGCATGCGTAATGCTTGGGCTAAGGGAAGCTGCTTGCGACAGAGGGCATGAGTGGTATATGCGAAGGGTTGCTAAACTTCTTTGAAACGTTAAAATTCAAATTATGACATTACAAACCATATCATATGTAGCTACGTACATGTGCAAAATTAAGAAAATGGTAACACTTCATAAGTTAAGAACGAGTTATTATGGTAAAGTGAAATTAAGTAAACTGTGAGGTAATATAAATAAAAAACAATTCAATACACCGGGAGTGGAGGGGGAGGCAGGGGTTGGAGACAGGAATAGAGAAAAATGGGGAGGGGGGAGTGGAAGGAACCAGGAGGAGATCAGGTGGACGAATAGGGGGCGTGGAGAGAACGGAAAGATGACAAAAACATAAACAACTATTATCAGGGTATACATTATAAACGTCAACACCTCACTAAATTTATGTGATTACACATCATATAAACACCGCGGCCGCCCACCGGATCACAAGAAGAGCTAGTCTGGCGCTTGCAAGAGAAAGGATCCGGTACACCCGTCGGCGGCTAGACACGACATCTAAGGAATTACTCGCGCACTACTTAGAGATGGCTTGTTTGCTCTCGCCCGATTCTTGGGAGTGGGTCGACACTGAGTCTTGGGCTCATGCGGACCTGTCTCGACACAGCGCCACTTTTAAACAAGTCTCCAAGTTCCAACGTCTGGCAGCCATAGAACAACAGGCGCAAGAAGTGCAACGACGAACCGTAATCAACTTTACCGGGAAGGAGATTGACGACGCAGCAAAATCAGTTCTGGAAAAGGGACTAAATTTCGCACCAACACCGATTACTATACCCATCGCAGACTTCATCAGTGTATAGAACAAGTAATTTCAACCCTTTCCAGCGAAAAAGCAGAAGAGATACGTCGGGAAACGTGCCGTGCGATTACCAAAGCCACTCTACCGAGGCCGAACATCACGAAAGCAAAAAGAGCTGCCATTCGAGAACTACGGAATGATCCTAAAATAGTTATTTTACCCGCGGATAAAGGAAATGCAACTGTACTGCTTCCATTATCAGAATACAATCACAAAATGTACGACCTACTCGAGGATCCAGCATACAGAAAACTGAAGGGAGACCCGACCAACAGGGTGAAAAGGAAGACTATTGAGCTTCTACACCAGTGCCTGCCGAAGGAAATCGTCAAGAAGCTCCGACCTCGAACTGCTGCACCCCCAAGGCTCTAAGGGTTACCAAAGGTGCACAAAAAGGATGTTCCTTTGCGCCCTATCGTCAGCAACATAGGCGCTCCAACGTACCAGATAGACAAATATTTAACGGTGGAATTAAGCCCTCACGTCGGGAAATGTCAGCATCACGTCAGGAATTCTGCACATTTCATTCAACGGATGCAGGAGCTGCGTCTCCGTAACCAGGACCTCATGGTGAGCTTTGATGTGGTCTCGCTTTTCACCAGAGTGCTGCTTGATGACTCTCTTAAGTTGATTAGGGAGAAATTCAACCCGACAATGACTAATCTTTTCGAATTTGTCCTCACATCAACATTCTTTCTCTTCGATGGAAACTATTACGAACAAACGAACGGTGTTGCCTTGGGGTGTCCTCTGCCATCAGTGGTAGCAAACTTGTTTATGGAGGACTTCGAAGAGAAAGCACTGGAAACTGCAGCACTATGTGCTTTTACAGATATGTTGATGACACATTTGTGATATGGCCACATGGAAGAGAAAAACTTCAAGAGTTTCTCCAACGTCTGAATTCTCTGCATCCTAACATCAAATTCACCATGGAGGTGGAAGAGAGTGGTGAACTCCCGTTTTCTGGATGTCCTAGTCAAGCGCAAAGAGGATGGCACCTTGGGACACAGTGTATACAGGAAAGAATCCCACACTGATCTGTATCTGCACGCTACCAGCTGCCATCATCCTTCACAGCGTGAGGGTGTACTGCGAAGACTGGTACACAGGGACCGCGCAGTATCGGATAGGAAAGCCTACAAGGGGAACTTAACCACCTTAAGGACGTTTTCAAGAAGAACGGATATAACGAGAGTCAAATTCGACGTGCTTTCAGGCAGAATGCACAAGCCCAGCAGAGAGCGAACAAAGAGGACGAGAAGGCAATGGCGTACGTGCCTTATGCCGGCAAAGTATCCAACAAAATCAGCAGAATTCTGGCTCGGCGTAACATCAAATGTGTCTTCCACCACCTCCGAAAACGCGTGCCCTGCTAGGTATAGTAAAAGATGACCTGGGGCTCCGCAAACCGGGTGTTTACCGAGTTCCGTGCAAATGCGGTAAGGCATACATCGGGCAAACTGTACGGACAGTCGAAGAAAGATGCCAGGAACACAGAAGGCACACTGAACTGAAGCAACTACAAAATCTGCGGTTGCGGAACATTACATGGATACTGAAAATACTATGGAGTACGCGAAAATGGAAGTTTTACGGCAGGCCTCGACTTTTTGGGACTGTGTTCTGAAGGTGGTGATTGAAATACGTGTAGCTGATGGGCTGATCAACAGAGACGCCGGGTTCAACCTCAGCAAAGCCTGGGACCCAGCACTCAGCCAACTAAAAGCACAGCGCCGACCCAAAGCGACTTCCACGCCCGAGGAAGGCCACAGGACATCTGATGGGCCACAGTTCGCATCCAGCAGCCAGTAGCCCGCCCCTCCCCATCACCACTCCACGCAGCGCCGCGTGCGGCATGACGCGGGGGAAGGGGTGGGCAGCGATCAGAGTATAAAGGGGAGAAGATTCAGCGGAGACGCTCAGTCTGCATGTATCACCTGAAGATAACGGCAAGGAACGCTGTAGAAATATCGTGGTTTGAAAACGACTGCACCCGGCTGGAGACCCGAGAACAGTACAAACCTCACGAAATACTTTAACATCATAAAATATCGTCGTCTTGGTGCATACGTCAACCTATTCACCATACGCTCCTCAGTTTACAGAAACGAGAAGAACACTAAAATAAAGAACCATGCAGGAGACAGCGATACGTAGCGGGGTAAACAGTGTGTTGAACAGGCAGTGATTGACATTAATGTTTTCCAGGTGTACAGCTGTCTGTCTAAGTATGTTACGTTAAAGGGTAACTGCTCTGAATAGAGCGATGCCAGAAGCAGAAAATGACACGACTGCTGTGGAACACCAGAAAGCGGATACTTACAGAGGCAGGCTGCTGAAGGTGCCATTGATGTTCATCTCGTCGCTGCTATCTCCCGGAGACTGTACCACAGTGAGGCATCCGAGCAGCGACGCGCCGGGGATGTTGTACTGGTACTGCGCGTACCACGTCTTCTCTGCCTGTAAACGAGCGAAAACTCGCCAGTTGTACCTAAAGTAATGACGTTCTTAGGAAAGCGAATACAATTTAAAGTAACATGTATCAATATACGACGATCAATTTATTAGACGCATTCGTATGTGAAGTAATTTACGGTATGTGGTTCTTCAGCTTGTAGTTGTTGCATGTCGTATATTTTGCACCTAAATAACAGTTCTTGAGTCATCATTATTCTGACTGGTTTAATGCAGCACGCCACGAATCCAACTTCCGCGTCAAACTTTTCACCTCGGATAGCAGCTGCAGCCTACATACTCAATTACTCGCTGGGTCTATTCCAATTTCTATCTTCCTCTACAGTTTTACCCTCTGCAGTTCCCTTTAATATCATGGAAGTTTGATGTCATAACAGATGTACTGTCATCCTGTCCCTTCTTTCATATTTTTCTTTCCCCGCCGATTCTGCGCAGAGCCTCCTCATTCCTTACCTTATCAGTCCACCTAATTTTCGACATTCTTCTCTAGCACCACATCTCAAAGGCTTAGATTCTCTTCTGTTCCGGATTTCCCACAGCCCATGTCTCTCGGTCACACAGTGCTGTGCCCCAAACGTACGGTCTCAGAAACTTCTTCCTCAGTTTAAGACCCATGTTTGATACTTGTAGACTTCTATTGGACCGGAATACTCTTTCTGCCAGTGCTAGTTTCCTTTTTACGTCCTCCTTGCTCCGGCCGTCATCGGTTATTTTGTTGCCTAGGTAGAAGAATCCCTCAACTTGGTCTGCTTCGGCGCGCGGGGTTAGCCGAGCGGTCTAAGGCTCTGCAGTCATGGACTGTGCGGCTGGTCCCGGCGGAGGTTCGAGTCCTCCCTCAGGCATGGGTGTGTGTGTTTGTCCTTAGGATAATTTAGGTTAAGTAGTGTGTAAGCTTAGGGACTGATGACTTTAGCAGTCCCATAAGATTTAACACACATTTGACATTTTTTTTTGTCTACTTCGTGATCCCCAAATTTTGATGTTAAGTTTCTCGACTTATTTTCAATCCATATTCTGTTCTCACTAGACTGTTCATTCCATTCAACACATCCTGTAACTCTTGTTCACTTAAACTGAGTATAGCGATGTCATCAGCGAATCTTATCACTGATATCCTTTCACCCTTAAATTCAATCCCACTCTTGCTTCCCTCATTGCTTCTTCGATGTACGGATTGAACGGTAGTGGGGAAAGACTACATCCCTTCCCGTGCCGTACAACCTTTTCAATCCGAGCACTTCGTTCTTGGTCTTCCAGTCTTATTGTTCCTTGTTCATGGTGTTAGGACAGCAACCAGCCACAAATTAACTTTCAGTTTCTTTATTCAAAGGCTACCGTTACCGGTTTCGAATTGTTGTGATAATCCTCAGACAGTTTACACGCTTTCTTTATGACATGTGGTGTGTTTTTTACAGATTAATTGTCCTAAAATATAAATAATACATAATTATAAACACGCCACACACAGATGGTTGCGCTACAGATTTTCGTTGCATGTGACTTACGTGAAACGTCGGTTTGGAGTGTTTGTTTTTGTTTGTTTTCATAAAAATGGTTAATATGTTCTTGTTTCTTGTAAGTCATAATATTTGTGTTTATCATTTTAGGAGCTGTACTAAGTTTTGTTAATACAACATCTAATATTTATCTGAATTTGCAATATTATGAAGTAAATCCGTTTTCTAGAAATAATCGAAACATTGTATGCCTATACACTCAGTTAAGAAATAAAATGAGAATGTTAATCCCCTAGCAAAAAAAAAAAGAAAGAAAAAATACTAAAAAATTACACATAAATAAAATGAGTCACTTTTTTCTCGAGTAGTGACAATACGTTGGCTTATTTATTCATTTAAGAAGGAAAAGTCTTTACACTAACTTCTAATTTTACTAGCAATCTAGGTACAATTTTAACTACAGTAATTAAGTATCATAGACCTTCTGACAGCTGGGCCTGAAGCATCTGCTTCGGGCTGAAATGCATATTGTTCGATGTCATTCACCTCCACAGCATCAGGGTAAAACACATCTTTAACTTCTATTCCAAAGCTGTGTAGAACTGCAGCAGACACAATAACATTCCCACACCTGTTTGATTTAAATAGCATTGTTTTAGTGAGAATTTGGAAACGTTGCTTTGAAACACCGAGCGCTCGCTCTATAACACATCTGGTAGCATTATGGGCTCTATTGCAACGCCGTTCGGCTCCTGTGTAGGCTCGGAACTCAGGCGTCATAACATGTTTGGAGAGAGCATAACAATATCTCCAACAAGCAACGCATCATATTGTCCATTAACAAATGCGGCAGCAACTCTGCTATTGTCCCCAACATTTGTGGAACCCGGGCAACGGCCTACCACGTTCAAAATCTTCATATTGGCACCACAGATGATTTGTGTATTGATAGAAAATAAATTCTTGCAATTTCTGCATAGTTCTGCTTGCGCTTCACATAGACAAAGTATGGATATAAGTACACAATCTATGGTCCCTATGACATCTGAGAATCCACCAGTTCGATAGAATTCCCTTTGTTCTCTGATACTCGTTTATTTTCTTGGCTATGTGGCATGGACACATGCAGTGGCTTTAAGGCAATTAAACTGTTTATCGCAATATTAAAAGCTCTTCCAGCAGTAGTACGATGGATATTAATGAGATCCCCTGCTACTATTAGATAAGTGCCGTGCGAAAGATTCGCAGTTCACAAAGAAGGTCAGCGTAGGAGACAAAGCATGGTTACGGTCAGAATTATGCTGTAGTAACGGCTCCAGAATACCAAGCAGCATCTCAAAAGATTCCTTACGAAACCCAAACCACTCTTTGAAATCACTGCCGCTATACATCGCAAACTGGTCTCTTCTCTTCATTACAGCTCTCGTTCTTGGGATGGTGCATCTCTTCCTCCATCTCCATATATTCTTCGTAGTCCAGGCAATACAGAGAATTCGACATTTAAAACACAGAACTTTAAGATCGCACCTAACTCTCTTACTTTACTCCTACTACTGCCCCCGCAGTAGCGTACTCTTAAATGGTGCTCTCCACCAGTATTGGTGTGAATAAATTTACTTCCGGAGCAAATGTAAAATTTACTCCTGGAGTAATTTAGTTCAGTGCTATCGACTGGAAGTCGCCTATTTCCTTCTCTCTTAGTAACTTACTACTTTAGTTTCACTTACTTCTGGTTGGTGCTCCCCACCCTTAAACTTTAGCTTACGTTTCATAAGGAGTTAGATGGTGCAGTGGTTAGCACACTGGACTCACTTTTTTTTTTTTTAAGGTTTTCCGTGATTTCCCTAAATCGCTTCAGGCAAATGACGGGAAGGTTCCTCTGAAAGGGCTCGGCCGGCTTCCTTCCCCATCCTTCGCTAATTCAATGGGACTGATGACCTCGCTATTTGGCCCCCTCCCCAAAATCAACCAACCTACTCTTCATCATTATTAAATTGCTATTGGGGTCTATATCTGCTGCTTGGTAAGCCTTACAATCCAGTATCTGATTTCGGAATCTCTGCCGGACCATCATGTAATCTTACTAAAATGTTTCCGTATCTCCCAGCCTTTTCCAAGTGTGCGTCTTCCTCTTGTGATTCTTAAACAGAGTATTCGCTATTACTAACTGGTATTTATTGCGTAACACAATTAGTCTTTCTCCTCTATCGTCCCTCCTGCCAAGCCCATATTCTTCTTTTTTCTTCTCCCTTCCATACAACTGCATTGCATTCCGCCATGACTACTGGATTTTCATTTCTCTTTGCGTAATGAAATGCCCGTTCACTACTCTCATATCCTTTCTCTGTCGGTTCATCCTCTGCTTGCGACGTTGGTACGTACACCTGAACTGTTGCTGTCGCTGTTCGTTTGCCGTTGATTCTGATGAGTACAGCACGACCACTGAACTGTTCACAGTAACCCACTTTACCATTTTCTGCTGCTGTTGGTATTGTCCTATGTTCATACATCCAGAAATCCTTGTCTTCTTTCCATTTCGCTTCAGTGCCCCCCCCCCTCCCCCCCCCCCCCCCCCCCGTATCTAGATAAAGCCTCTGCAGTTCCGTTTTCAGTTTTTCTAACTTCCCTACTTCTCTACCACTTTCATACTTCTGACATTCCACGCCACGGTTCGTAGAACGTTATCCTGTCGTTGGTTACTCAGTCTTTTCCTCATGGTCACCTTCCCTACTGCAGCCCCTCCAGGAGTTCCGAATATGGGACTAGTCGGGCATCTTTTGCCTATGGAGAGATCATCATGACACATTTTTTCCAATGAACGGTCATGTGACCTGTGGATACACATTATGTGCATTTAATGCAGTGGTTTCCATTGCAATCTGTATCTTCATGCCGCTGATCATTGCTGATTCTTCTGCCTTTGGGGACAGTTTCCCACCACAATAGCAAGAGAGTGCTGTGAACCTCTGTCGGCTCCTCCGTCCTCTTTGACGAGGCTGTTGGCAGAAAAAGGGTGACTTCGTATTCCGGAAGACATCGGCTGCTGTTGCTGGTGATTTTTATCCGAAATTTATGAAGAGAGGCGAGGTTCAAACCAGGCACTGAGGCAGTTCTAACCACTAGTCAGAGACACTAGCCCTACCGTAGACCACATGTGGAACGACCAGCTAAACAGTACATGACACGGCTCTTTCAGTCTACAAACGCCAGTTCTAGCATAACGATGTTGACTAATTCCGAAATCCATGACATGTATCTCACAATACTACACCCACGACTTACAATGTTTCATTATTTTCTATAAGCCCCTAAGTTCGAGGTATATTTTTGCATTCCATACACAGTGGTGCTTAGATTAGTCTTATGGATCAAAGCATCATCATGTGAGATAATATTAAATTACAAGTAACAAATACCACAACCTTTTTCCAATAAACAATTTTGTTCAATGATATGCATCCAGCACATAATAACCAGGCTTCTGGAATTTCCTTTAGCTCTATTTGCTTTCCTGTCTGAGGCTGAATCTGTTGTTTTGCTTTGGTAGTTCGTTTGTCACGTTTATGATTCAAACCACTGCCTATTGGTCGGAGGACAGGATAAAAACAGTTCACTTTACTGAGAGTAGTCATCTTCCTCCGTTACACTTTCTCCAGAGCTTACCGTGGTGATGTTGAGGCTCTCAGTGGAGGCATCAGGCAGGTTGCAGAAGAGGTCGTTGAGGAACGAACCCTCAGCCAACAGAGGCAGCAGCAGCAGCACACCGAGGAACATCTGCAGCCAAGTTCAGAATTTTTGTTACACAAACGCAGTCGTGCAGCAAGTGCACAGCGACTTTAATATCACATCATTCTTTGCTTACACAACCACTAGAATCATCAGTTTTAAGGGAGACTTTAAGCTCCATACGAAGCTTTATTGTAGTTATACTCTCGGGCCGTTGCTATGCCTTCACTAGTAACTGCTGAAACGACTCTTACTTTCTTTCGATTTCAAGTTCTGTTGCTGAAACATCTACAGTGGTATGGAGTTACAGTGGATTCCTTCGACATCTACTCGGCAAAATGTACGTACTTAAAGACTGGAAAGCAGCACCGGTCTCACCAGCACTCAGGAAAGGACGTAGCAGTAATCCGCAGACCCATATCACTGACGTCGATTCGCTGTAGGATTGTTAGTCATATATCTTATTCGGACGGTAACTTGAAGAAAATGATTTATTGACACATTTATTAAAGAAAATTAGCTGAGTACCTGGCGTTATTTCAATCATTTATTAGTTCATTTCCTCTTTACCCCTCTCTGCCTATCTCCTGCTTCACCTACATCTTCACCATCGCCTCTCTGTGTCCATCTCCTCCACTCCTCTCCACACTGTCCAATTCCACCTGCCCCTCTCTCTGTCCATCACCTCCTCCCTCTCTGTCAATCTGTTCCTCCTCCTCTGTCCATCTGCTCCTTCCCCCTCTGTCACAAGCCTCCTCCCAATTCCATCTCCTCCTCACCCTCTCTTTGTCGATCTTCTCCCCTCCTCTTTCTGTCCATCTCCTTCCGCTCTCCATCTACTCACTTTCCTTTCTATGTCCGCCTTCTTCTCTCCCCTCTCTCTGTCCGCCTCCTCTCCTTTCTCTGTCCATTTCTTCCTCCTCCTCGGTCTGTTAACCTCATCCTCTCTCTGCCTATCTCTTCCTCCCCCCTTTCTATTTCCAGCTCTTTTCTTTCTCTATCCAGCTCCTCCTCTCCCCTCTCTTTGTCCATTTCTCCCTCCTATATCTCTATCCATCTGCTCCTTGTCCTAACCATACTTATCTCTTCCTTCCCCCTGTCTGTCCATCTCGTCCTCCCTTCTCTCACCCCAACAGGAGACCGGTAGTTTTTCCCCATAAAGTATTTCTTTCCAGATCCTAACTACTATGTGTACCAAATTCGACTGAAATCGTTCAAGGTGTTTCGCATGAGATTTTTACCCATGGCTTTGCCCTCACACTCTCATGCCAAATATGTCAAATATATTTCACAGATTTAACATATGTCATACGTATTTGTACACTTATTTCACCTGTAGGCCTAGCGAATTTCGCCCTACAGTTTGATTTCCACACTGTTCAATGTTTATGGCGTCGTATATTTTGAACTATGTGCTGTAAGATGATATAATTATCCAGTTACATGCAGTGGTATATGTGCCTACTATCTGCGTAATGCATTGTGAATAGGATTAGTAGTAAAAAAAGATAATAGATTAAAACGTCATACGTGATGCCGGAGTTTTTCACGCATCTCTGTATTTGCCGTTGCACCTTCTGAATTATGTCTCGGACAAAGATGCATTTTGTAGGTAAATGCAGCAGCGGATGTGCGTACTGTTTGCGAAAAGTGTTGCGATTAGCATTGGTAGCAACGTAGTAGTAAATGTAAACGTCTCTCACGTTGCGGTAGTTTCTCAATTATCTCCTGAACTAAGTGTCGTGCAATGATAAAATTTTCCTGGTACATTCAATGTTATACGTGAATGCTGTGTGCAAAATTTGTCACGAATATAGTTAGTAGTAAAGAAGCAATAAATTAATTGTCATGCTCCATGCTACTGCAAGAACAAAGAAAATGGGATAAGCTATAAACTTTCTTCGTTTCATCATTTTGTGGGGCGAGAAAAAGTTTCGCAAAGGTTTTAAATAGTGTGATACTAGATGACTATAGTAACGGTATTCACGCGTCGTGGCCTTCACAGATTTTTCTCCGCCACCCCACCTCTTTCGTAGACGTGTGATTATTACCCCCACGGTGATTCTTACCAGACAGTATGTGATATGTGTAACAAGTTTGGTTGAAGTCGGTCCAGTGATCTGGGAGGAGATGTGGAATATACATACGCACGTAAATTCATTTGTTCTTGTGAAACACAAATAGCTCTTTATTCACACGAAGTAATTAGTGGTATCGATCGGGGATTTCAAATTGATTTCAGGTTTCTAGATCTCCAGAAGGCTATTGACACTGTTTTTTCAGAAACCACTTCTAATTAAATTGTATGCCTATGGAATATCGTCTCAGTTGTGCCAATGGATTCGTGATTACCTGACAGAAGGGTCTCAGTTCGTAGTAATAGACGGAGCGTCATCGAATAAAGCGGAAGTGATACCTGACATTCCCCAAGAAACTGTTATACATTGAACCTATGGCTTTCATATTCGGTATAAACGATTTAGGAGACAATGTGAGAAGCCTTCTTAGATTGTTTTAGATGATACTGTCTATTACCATATAGTGAAGTCATCAGAAGACGAAAACAAATTGAAGAGTGATTTAGACAAGATATTTTTAATGTGCGAAAAGTGACAATTGACTCTAAATAATGAAAAATATGAGGTCATCTACATGAGTAGCCCTACTAAAAGGAATCCACCAAAATTCCGCTTACGCGATAAATTACACATATCTAAAGGCTCTATCTTCAACTAAATACCTCAGCATTAAAATTACGAGCAACTTAAATTAGAACTATCACATAGCTAACGTTGTGGGAAAGGACTAACTGAAGACTGTGCTTTATTGGTACAACATTTAAAAGGTGCAACAGGTCCAGTAAAGGGACTGCTTACACTACACTTGTCCCTCCTCTTCTGAAGTACTGCTGCGCGGTATGGGATCTTTACTAGATAGGACTGACTGCGAACACCTAAAAAGTTCAAAGAAAGGGCAACTCGTTTTGTATTGTGAAATAGGAGAGACAGTGTCACGGAGTTGGGGTGACAACCACTAAAACAACGCCGTTTTCCTTTGCGGCGATACTTTTTCACGAAATTTCGAACACCATCTTTCTCCTTCGAATCCGAAAACGTTTTGTTGACCCCGACCTACGCAGGGAGAAATTATCGTTGTAATGAAATAAGAAGAATCAGAGCACGCATGGAAAGATTTAAGTGCTCTTTTTTCCCGCGCACTGTTCGAGTGCGCGGCGATAAAGAAATAGCACGAAGGTAGTTCGATGAGCCCACTGCTAGGTACTTAAGTGTGAACTGCAGAGTAGGCATGTGAACGAATTCAGAAATGAGGATTCAGAAACTGAAACTTACTGAGAGATTAAAATTCGATACCAGTCTGCACGTTGCTTTTCATCTTACCAGCTGAGCTGTTCATTCGCAACTCACTAATTTTTCTCACAGCTTCAATTCTGCCACTGCCTTCCTCCTACGGTCCAAGCTAGTGAAAGCGCACACCCCTCTCCAGAATGATAAATTCACTCTGGGAACTTCCAGTAGGGTGTGGCTAAGATATTCATCAGTGACATTATTCCGTCCCAGACTACTAGTCCAGAACGTATGAAAGTGTGATTTTTGAAGTCTGGAAAGGAAGAGGTTGACTTGCAGCTTGCGGCTGGATCGTAAGCCATGCCTGGATGATTCAGTAAGAACATCAAAAGCGTCAGGTAAGGTTCCGGGTTTGACTCCTTGTCCGGAAGACAACTTTAATTTGCCAGCAGATTTCGAAACAACGCTTCACTGGAGAGTGAAAAGTTGATTCTTGAAGTTCACATTATTAAGAATATTTTGTCTGCTAGTTCAGTGTTGTTCAAATTAGCGCACAATTTTTAGAACGAATACGTTCTAAGTTACACAGAGAAGAACCAACATAGGTGCGAATGAAGGCTCAATGCTGTCACAAGCTTGGAATGTCCACTGAAATTTCCACTCTATGATACTGTCAAATAGGCTATAAGAAAATTCTTTGAGATAGAATGAAACCGCGCGTTGCTACGACACTGGGACAAGACACTGCTCTGATTCAGCTTGTTTTCCTATGTAGCTTATCAGAATGGTGAGATGTTTCCATGAAAAGGACAGTGGCTGATTCCCTTCCGTACTCTCGCCTGAAAGACGAGGTACTGCTCTGTTTCCAGTGACTTCTTTGCTGTGGGGATCTTAAATCTGAACTTTCATTTTGCTTCAGTAGCGAGTGACAGTATGAAGAACAACGCTCCAACAATAAAGTTCTTGTCCGCAGCTCGTGGTCGTGCGGTAGCGTTCTCGCTTCCCACGCCCGGGTTCCCGGGTTCGATTCCCGGCGGGGTCAGGGATTTTCTCTGCCTCGTGATGACTGGGTGTTGTGTGATGTCCTTAGGTTAGTTAGGTTTAAGTAGTTCTAAGTTCTAGGGGACTGATGACCATAGATGTTAAGTCCCATAGTGCTCAGAGCCATTTGAACCAATAAAGAATCAAGAATCAAGATAAACAACATTCTATCGAAGGGAGGACGAATCATAGAGCAGGTTATTCTGAACATCTAAATCTAACGAGCTGAATGGCTTTAAGCTCATATATGCTTCACAAGATTAAACGACGACCACTTGCTGACCGCTTTCATTTCCGTATGTTTTCATAGGAGCGGAAGCTTTTACAGCTGCATTTCTGTGTTCTTGCCGTACAGGCGCAGGGTGTCAACAATTTAATAAGAATAAGCACAGGCCATGCAATACACAACAGCTTATATGTAAAGCTGATGCAATACGTATTTGCATGAACGACAGTAAAGGCCAATAATAAACACCTATTTTTGGAATAGCTTAAGCAACTGCAATTGAAATGCAAAAGCAACTGACTACTACAAATGAAAAAATTGGTTCCTGCAGCATGGCAGAATATTGTTCGAGTCAAAAATTGATAAATAGGTAGCAAACACTGTGGGAAATCTGTTACGAAGAAAGTGTATCTCGTGGCTGACTAGACATCTTAAGCCGTCGGCACACGGGACGCGTTTATTGACGTGATTTTGCACTCTCTCCAGCGGTGGTTGTCGCACGTATTTGACTCGCAAACCATACAGTTAGTTCACAAAAATGGAAGTGTGTAGAATTCCTACGTTAGCTCTGTTAAAACGAACATTTCCTTTCCTGACCGTATGGTAGTACCGTTGTTCTCTCTGTGGCACATACAAATGAAAACTTTAACGTCCGTGGACATGTAATTAGATAAAAATGGAAGATCCATGTTCACTCAGGAAAGCCGTCAGCTTCACTAAATCACTGTCATTCCTGACAGAGAACTCACATCTATTCACACAACATCAAATATTACAGGAATTATTTCTAGTGGTTTCATGTGAAACTCTCTCAACGTTTCGGGAAACACGAAGGTGAAAAAACAAATAAATAAATAAAATTCAACCTACCGGGACGAGAACCCTCATCCGATTTCATTTTATTAGCTTTTTATTTACTACGGTATGCTGCAAGTCGTCTCTAAACATCTCTCTTTACCTTTAATTTTGTTCCCGAAATGTTATTGAGAATTGTATAACAAATCATAATAAGGACGACATGTTTTCATGAAACTAAAATGGGTCATTGTCTTAAAAGGGCTTATTCTCATTACATACGAGTTGAGAATAAGTAAATGTGAAAATTCTTTAACTACCAATATGACATTTCCGGTCATTCTGTTACAACAAATCGTATCAAGAACGATACGTCGTCGACATATCAGCATGCTGGTGACTAGAAACAGCATATATTCGTAGGGTGTAACGTGTATCGAATATGAGCTTCTTCTGAACACGACAGGTACAGTATGACGTCTTGCTTTCTGCTCGTGACGTAGGGAGCGTTCTTGGTTACTGTTGGTTCTACCGCAGAACTTGTTTTTTGTTTCACGTTACGAAGTGGCATCTAAACCAGAAATAGCAGGAAGTGACGTCAAAAAACAAGTAGAGCTTCGCGTCAACGTTACCTAACTTTTCCCGTGTGTCGACAGCTTTTAGGGATAGGTTCAACCCTCTAGTTATAGAGGATTTTCTTCTTAAACGCACAAGGAAGCTCTGCTTAAGTGGGTGTGAGTGGCGTTTGACGTTTGCTTTGTATGATTGTGAGAGAAGGGAGGGAATGAACTTCAGTGCCAGCACGCAGCCTATGCCTCTCGAACAGCACCAAGGGGAACGCCGAGCTTGAAGTCTTCACTGCTACGTTTATCCACAGTACAGTTTGTGGACGACTTAAACCAAACTCCGGAAAACAATATTCTCTGACGAGATTACGTGTTAAATCCTGAATCGCTTTTACTAGCAGAGTCAAATATCAGTTTCCAATAGCTGTTTCGCACGAATGACCTCTGAAAATCAGCTCTTTCGGTTTAAAAGTTACTCAGAACGATGAGTGTTTATCTTCAAAAAATGGCTCTGAGCACTATGGGACTTAACATATGAGGTCATCAGTCCCCTAAAACTTAGAACTACTTAAACCTAACTAACCTAAGGACATCACACACATCCATGCCCGCGGCAGGATTCGAACCTGCGACCGTAGCGATCTCGCGGTTCCAGACTGTAGCGCCTAGAACCGCACGGCCACTCCGGCCGGCGCGTTTATCTTCAAGTTAAATGTAAGAGGAGGATAATTTCTTGCTCAGAGCGATATTTCGCCATTCCCTTCGATGGAGACGAAGTCGCTGCGTTTAATCAGAAATGGTAAGCGTTTACATGGGAGCGAATTTTGATTGTGAGAGAGATAATCCTGCGGCAAATATTGCATTTGTGACATCTGTATTGGAGTCTTTATATGACGACCCAGAAGCGGTACTGGACACTGATTTACGAAAAAAGGATTTGCGAACGGCGTCTGAACATGTAAATCGACAGCGCCTAGAGACGTTACCCAGTGGTGTGGTGCTGAGAGATTTGGAATTTAACCGAGAGCACTGACGCTAAGGCATGTATGCGGAAACTTAACGTACAGCCTCTTCTCTCTATGCTGGCCAAATATGGTGGGGACAATTTTCATACAGAACTAAGATTCAAATCAGGTAGCTGCGGCGTGCGTTAGCGACCTCTGCTACGGAAGTGGGAAATATAAAAGTGTCATAAACCAGCGGAAAAATGCTCCTATCGGAGCACAAAAAAGGCGAACACGTTCCTGTTCATTTAAAAGATTGTGACTGAAAATTGGGGTACCAGCTGCCTCTTTCTACCATCCTCAGCGTCTTAAAAAGTTTTCCCAAAAATTTTGGTATTCCAACTTGTACGCGCTGTTTTTAACATCCGACTCTGCTCTCACTTCCACAAGGTCCCCTAGCTGTAACTTGCTCATACCCACTAGTCAAGCGCTGTAAGTCTCTCATACCCACCCACCACTACTTTCCCAGTCCCTCTCACTCATTCAGCTCTACTCGTTATCTCTTTGTGTCTCTGTCCCCTGCATCACAGTCATAGTATCCTTCGTTGTTCCTACTGCTACAGTTTCCTCTCACTGTAGCTGTCTCCCTCTTGCTTTCTCATACTACTAAAATCTCATTCATTCCTTGCTTCCCGCTGCTGCTGTCTCTTCTCATTGTCACTATCTCTCTCTTCCTCGTTGTCACTGTTGTAGACTCTGTCTCTCATGATCACTGGCTCTCACGAACTTCCACTTTATCCTTTTCGTTATTCCTCTCCCATTGGCACTGTCTCCTTCACTTTTATCCTACCACTATTCTGTCACTGTCAACTGCGTCCTACTGCACTGCGTCCCTCTGTTTCTTTCACACTGCGATTGCCTCTTTCGCTCTTTCTATACCACAACCACTGTCTATTATCATCCAGTATGCTATGTCCGCGGACCTAACCGAATCACGCGCGCCCTGCCGTCGCTCAGCTCGGCCACACATGCGCGGTGGTCGGTCTTAGCTTCACGTCGCGGCCGCCGAATGTTCATGGCGTTATTCTATAGTTCTTGCCTGCAGCTCCCTCTATGGCCACAAGATACAACGGGAGCACAGACCTGACGACGGCCACTCGCTCTTGCTCGCTAGCTGTGTTATTGTATAGATCTTATATGACAACCTTTGGCTTAAAACTTAGTTACGATTTGGATTGCACTGTGGATTTGTGAATTGTATTGTGAAGTTAATTACGTAGCTACTTGCTATGAGAGCAGTAGTCGGTAGTAGTATGGAGAATAAAGATAAGTAATATTCCTGATCGCTGGCTCCTTACTTTGAGACTAGTCTTTTCTCGGCCATCAGATATTGCGTCACACCCCGGTCGCGTCCTGTTACCAATTCCAACTTATGTTTGCCACTCCAGGCAGACATAAAACAGTACACATTACTTTCCCGTCTCTTTTCCACTGCCTGCTCCTCCCTCAGCATAAAAAAAGCGCGAATGCGTTCGCGTGCCAGAGCTTTCGGAAAATTTTTACAGGAACAGAGCAATGTGGAATGAAACAGCTGGTACCCAACTCTCTTGTAATAAACATGAACATATTCGCCTTTCCTGTGTTCCGACAGGAACATTTTCCACTGGTTCCCTTCTTTTCCCTGATACAGCACGGCATGTCACTCATATGGAAGAACTCCATGAATCAGTAAAATTTTGATACCTTACTTATGTGAAATAGAAATAATGCAAAACTATATAATCTTACAGCTCAGACCGCATTTTATGTGCACAATAATTTTGCATGTACTTCAGTACTACATCATCATAGGGTTCACAGAACACTTCTGACGATAACGGAGACACTGCACAGAATATTCCTTCGTGCTACGTCACTTTATAAACAACGTTTTCCCCCCACACCGGATTGTACGTGCGTATTTTATACAGGGTGATTCAAAAAGAATACCACAACTTTAGGAATTTAAGACTCTGCAACGACAAAAGGCAGAGCTAAGCACTATCTGTCAGCGAATTAAGGGAGCTATAAAGTTTCATTTAGTTGTACATTTGTTCGCTTGAGGCGCTGTTGACTAGGCGTCAGCGTCAGTTGATGCTAAGATGGCGACCGCTCAACAGAAAGCTTTTTGTGTTATTGAGTACGGCAGAAGTGAATCGACGACAGTTGTTCAGCGTGCATTTCGAACGAAGTATGGTGTTAAACCTCCTGATAGGTGGTGTATTAAACGTTGGTATAAACAGTTTACAGAGAATGGGTGTTTGTGCAAAGGGAAAAGTTCTGGACGGCCGAGAACGAGTGATGAAAATGTAGCACGCATCCAGCAAGCATTTGTTCGCAGCCCAGGAAAATCGACTCGCAGAGCTAGCAGAGAGCTGCAAATTCCACAATCAACTGTATGGAGAGTCCTGCGAAAAAGGTTAGTTATGAAACCTTATCGTCTGAAATTGGTTCAAGAACTGTCTGCAGCTGATAAGATTAAAAGAATCGATTTCTGTGATTTTATCCTTGCTCAAATGGAAACAGATGAATCTTTTGTTTCAAAGATTGTGTTTAGTGATGAAGCAACTTTCCACACTAACGGGAAAGTCAACCGTCACAATGTCTGTATATGGGGCACTGAGAATCCGCGGGAAACAACTCAGTATGAACGTGACTCGCCTAAGGTGAACGTTTTCTGTGCCATTTCAGCCAATAAAGTTTTTGGTCCCTTTTTCTTCGAAGGTGCTACTGTAAGTGGACTACAGTATCTGGAGATGTTAGAGAATTGGCTGTTCCCTCAGCTCGAACAAGAAGCACAATAATTCATATTTCAGCAGGATGGAGCGCCACCACATTGGCACTTATCTGTCCGTAACTACCTGAACGTCAACTACCCGAGGCGATGGATCGGCCGCTAGGCAGCCCGTGACAGAGCACTTCATCACTGGACTCCAAGAAGCCCTGATCTTACCCCCTGCGATTTTTTCTTATGGGGGTATGTTAAGGATATGGTGTTTCGGCCACCTCTCCCAGCCACCATTGATGATTTGAAACGAGAAATAACAGCAGCTATCCAAACTGTTACGCCTGATATGCTACAGAGAGTGTGGAACGAGTTGGAGTATCGGGTTGATATTGCTCGAGTGTCTGGAGGGGGCCATATTGAACATCTCTGAACTTGTTTTTGAGTGAAAAAAAACCTTTTTAAATACTCTTTGTAATGATGTATAACAGAAGGTTATATTATGTTTCTTTCATTAAATACACATTTTTAATGTTGTGGTATTCTTTTTGAATCACCCTGTATATCAAGTAGGGTAACTTTGAACCTCTGTATCTCAGAAAAGAAACAAAGAAAGTTTTAGAAGCTGCTCGGGGTAGGGAACTTAGGACTATATCGTAAAAATTTTATCCATTTGCTGCGCATACCTGTCTTTGAATCTTCGGCGCGATTTTGGTACCCAAAAACCAGCTTTTACGGGTTTTTGTCGGGAACTGCCTATGAACTAAACAATGCTTCCATAAGCCCCATAAGATGCACCAGAGACCACATCTAATGCAAAAATTTCAGCCATTTGTTGTGCATAGCCGTCTTTGAATCTTCGGCGCGGTTATGGTACCTGAAAATCATGATTTTCGGGTATTCTCAGGAACCGCCTATGAACTAAATAAAGCCCCCATAAGTCTCATAAGGCGCGCCGGAGACCACATCCAATGCAAAAGAGAATCAACCGATTTGCTCCATTCACCTAAACTGGAGAAGAAGATTGTTACACTCAAAATTTAACCGTGTACTGTAGGATACTTACGGTAAGACGAGTATACAAGTGGACGCAAAACGCTCGATCCTACCTTTCTGTCACCAAGAGAATTCGAGCTATGAGCCGCCGAAAATCTCATTTTTATGCATGGTGTTTTGGAACATATCAGGAGCAATGCTGTCGCACGCGTACCGATTATATGTGCACTATTCCGGGAAGCTGGTAGAGTGCATGAGGCAGACAGTAGCAGAAAAATACTTACTTTGGTGATTCGGCGTTGTTCTCTGCTTGACAGGGTGCGAGGGTTCTCTTTTATACTCTCTTTTATACAGTAGTATTCAAGGTCGGTGTGATGCTCCACACGTGCGGCGCATGTAGACAAGCTGTCAAAACAAGGCCAGGCGATTTGCAGCTGTTTCACAGACACCGTTACACACTGGACAAAGCCGCTTCCGTTGTTTGCCTGGCTCACAGTCTTAAGGTTACCATATCTTCATGATCAAACACTGAGGGAATTCAGATAATGTGATTTATCTGACATATTTTTCATTTCCTTGAATTCGTTTTAGAATTTTTTTTTACCTATAATTCTGTACTAGTACTAAACATACGTCACATTTCTCATGTCGTACACTACAATCAACAACGAGTTTGAAAGAGTTTATTCCGCTCATTCGTCTACTGAACATTTAGCCGAGAAAATATTCACTCTACAGCTGTTTTATGTATAGGTATGGCAAAATACTACTGTACCACTTTCAGCAATTCACTGCAAGCAACACTCATGTATTGGTAGCATTTCTCAGCGACACTTTTCCCTGTCAAAATTTTATTGCGGCCGGACGGGTTAAAAATGAACCGTAAATGTTTGATCACTTTCTCGCGTCGTACTGTGCACTACAAAAGTTCCACCTACCTCAGTATGGCGTCTGATCACCAGCCCGTTTCTCTGCATACGTAGATACTGTCCAGACGATGTTAAAAGCAGCTTTGAAGAAAAACACCGTCAATACGTTTGCAAAGTTCGCGTAAACTCTGGTAGCAAGGTATCCTGTAATATCTTATAACAAATTTCGGGTGCAGGACGATTGTTTCATCTCTTTAGAAAAATGGCAAAATTCTGCAACGAGTTCTTTTATTTCCCTAGGCTTAAAATCGAACACTTGCCATCAGCCCGTATTTAATTAACGAATGACATCACTGTCCTCAGATCACATGCAAGGCACCCAGGAATGTACTTAAGTCCAACCCGAATTATCACGCGATTTACAGTCATTACTCTGCTACAATATACGAGTTTCACATTAGGTCCTTTTTCAGTGCATATCTAATAAAGAAATTGCTCGCCAAATATTCCATAGACGAATATGAAACATGTCACGTGGAATTTTACAAAGGCCGAAAGTTCACTCGCGGTTCTCTTTCCAACAAAACAATCCAAAAACTTCCAAACTTCACAAAACTGTCCGTAAATGCAACTGCTATTACGAAAAAATGGTTCAAATGGCTCTGAGGTCATCAGTCCCCTAGAACTTAGAACTACTTAAATCTAACTAACCTAAGAACATCACACACATCCATGCCAGAGGCAGGATTCGAACCTGCGACCGTAGCGGTCGCGCGGTTCCTGACTGTAGGGCCTAGAACCGCTCGGCCACTCCGGCCGTCCTGCTATTGCGGCCACACAATCTGTAAGTGAGAAGCCAATTATTTATTCATTTTACACATAATAAAGACCGAAGAGTTTAACATAACCTCACGTCCGATAGTTGACTAGCGGCTCACTCACTGCCGTTCCTTCCAGGGCCTATAACTTCTTGTAATGCGCGGGAAATGCTTAACTCTGATTGGTTGTTCAAAATGACCAGCCAATCAAAACAGTTCTTGGAATTCTTTTTCGCGCTAAAACTGTCTTATGCCAATCAACATCTACAGATGCATTTACGGCACTTCATCATGCAAATATTAATTAAATGTTTCACAAAACCAAATGAAGAGAAAACTAATCTTGAAATAACTTTAGAAAACTATTACTCTGCAAATGGCTATTGTGGCTGCCTTCTTACAAAAGCAAGCACCCTTGGACATACGGCATCAGCAAGGTGGGGAAATTACATTTTTCATTGCAACTTGCTTGCTTAACACTTCCCCATGATACAGTTACATAATGTTTAACATGCGATAATACTGAATCTTTACGCATGTCCCACATATACACTCTCACTCACTCTCATTTATTCAGACAACAAAACAAATAGTTAATAAATAAATATTAATCCTTTCTGAATTTTATGTTATGAGAATGAAAAATAGTGAACGTTTTCAACTATAAAAAATCTAAATAAATTGTTCTGCCATTTCAGTAATAATTCCAAATGATACTAAAAGACAAACTACGATGAATCCTAACTGATTTTAATCTTATAAGTGTCGTTTTGGGGGAATTTTCTCTAACTCTGAAAGTATGCCAGCTAGAAAGCTGAGATTTTAACACAATTTTCTTTTCAATAACAAAGGGTAGTATATTAACCTTTAACTGAATCGAATAATATTTAATATAGTTTATGTAGATTCTTAGGTTCTAGAATATTCTGTCGCTCGAACTGACGCAGGTACCGCTTCCCACAGCTAGGCTAGCGACGGGTGAGAATGAGTCACACTGAAATACAAGCGGCTGTTTCTATCACCGCCAACGGCTCCAAAGCTACGAGCCGTACTGCAAAGCAGTGCAATAAATGCTATTGAGTATTGACTCGTGGCGTTACAGATGCAGTGTTCAGCAAGTAGTATGTTCTTAGAGCACTTATTTCATCAAGGAGAATAGGGTCATCAATAACAATATTAACACCTCTTAAATAAAACATAGTTTTTTCGACTGCTTGCCACTCTAGCCCACTATCCGGTGTTAACCACTGAAATACGGACTCAACATTGTATTGAGTCATCCATTTATTAATATAATTGTAACTAAAAGTGTACATGTAACTTTTAAAGACGTTAACAAATTTCTCTACCTCATGATGACTGGGTGTTGTGTGATCTCCTTAGGTTAGTTAGGTTTAAGTAGTTCTAAGTTCTAGGGGACTGATGACCATAGATGTTTAGTCCCAATAGTGCTCAGAGCCATTTCGTTAACCAAATTTCAGTCGCCGTATTTACTAATACAATGGCGTGACAAAAGTCATGGGATACCCTCTAACGTGTTGGATCTCCTTCTGCTCAGGGTAATGGAGAAACTCGATGTGGCATGGACTCAACATATCGTTGGAAGTCCCCTGTAGAAATATTGAAACATGCTGCCTCTTAACTGGGTCGGGATTTTGTGTACGAACTGTCCTCTCTGTTATGTCCCATAAATATTCGATGAAATTCATGTCGGGCGATATGGGTGGTCAAATCATTCGCTCTAATTGTCCAGAATGTGCGTCAAACCAATAGAGAACAATTGTGGCCCAGTGACATGACGCATTGTCGCCCATAAAAATTCCATCGTTGTTTGGCAACATGAAACCCATGAATGGCTTTTAATGGTCTCCAAGTAGCCGAACATAACCATTTTCAGTCAATGAACGGTTCATTTGGACCAGATGAAGCAATCTGTTTCTTGCAAACAGAGCAACACCATTATGGAGCTAACACCACCTTGCACAGTGCCTTGTTAACAACTGGGGTTCATGGCTTCGTGGGCTCTTCGCCGTACTCAAACCCCACAATCAGCTCTCACCGACTGAAATTGGGACTCATCTGATCAGGCCACGGTTTTGCAGTCATTTAGGGTCCAGTCGATATTGTCATGGGCCCAGAAGAGGCGCTGTAGCCGATGTCATGCTGCTAGCAAAGGCACTCGCCTCAATCGTTTGATGCTGTAGCCCATTAACGCCCAATTTCGCCGCACTGTCCTAACGGATAAGTTCGTCGTACGTCCCACATTGATTCCTGGGTTATTTCACGCAGTGTTGCTTGTCTGTTAGCACTGACAACACTATGCAAACGCCGCTGCTCTCGGTCGTTAAATGAAGGCCATCGGCCACTGTTTTGTCTGTGGTGAGCGGTAATGCTTGAACTTTGGTATTCTCGGTACATTCTTGACACTGTGGATCTCGGAATATTGAATTCTCTAACGATTTCGTAAATGGAATGTCCCATGCTTATCTAGCTCCAACTACCATTCCGCATTCAATGTCTGTTAATTCCCGTCGTGCGATCATGTCTCGTCTTAAACCTTTTCACCTGAGTAAAAATGACAGATCCGCCAATGCACTGCCCTTTTATACCCTGAGTACGTGGTACTATGGCCATCTGTGAAAATGCATTTCGCTATCCCATGACTTCTGTCACCTTATTGTAATTTCCTTTACGTTTTAAGGAAGAAAATGGTTTTCTGTCCATGCGTGGAAACTAGACGCAGCGCTCTCTCAGAGTAGACTTCTATAACTACTTCATTCTCGCCTTCAATATGTAGAATTTGTTTCTGCAAAAAAAAAACTCATTATATTGTGTAGAAACTATAAGTAGCCTTCGGCCAATGGTTACGCTAAAACGCGCCTGATAGTTGCGGAACTTTTGGTTTGGATAAGAAATAACTTTTTAGAGCATCATACATCTCAAGTATCCACCCAATTGCAGGTGCAAGTGACAAGCATTTTGTTTTACAGTGAGACAAAAAACTGCCTTGTATTCTGTTCGTACAAACTCACAGAATTCCTTTAACTTCTAAACTCCTACAACGTAGATTGAGAAATGCGAAGATACAAAGTGTATAAATGCTTCCAGGTACAAATTCAGAAAGTCACAGGCAGCTTTCCCAGCATTATGAAAAATATGGCAAGAACATACGATCACTCAATCCATTTTTCGGTCTTCTGTATAGTTTTCTTGATCCAGTCCGATTAAGACCACCAGCGTTTGCCTTATCATTGCCCCCCCCCCCGCCCCCCCATAAAAAGCAACTACCTTTCTTAACAGATTGTAATTATTAAGAACTACCAATGTTCATTAGGGAGAGACAGCAAATAAATAAGTTTAGTCCGCATACCACTTTCAGGATGGGCGAAAAACTCCAATACTAGGAGGAAAAAACTTTAGATTTCCATGATTACTGGCATCGGTACTGACACAAATCTAATGAACTGGTTCTAATATCGTTCTTAGCTCATTATGACAGTCAGGTGCAATTACTTTGGTCACTATTGCCTCATATTTTGTCCTTTCACATGCGAAATTTGCCTCTATATTTCAGCCGCTGAAAGTTTATTTGGCACATTTATTGGTGTAGTCCATGGAATTAAAGCTCCAGTGGTGTTTAATGGTGTGAAAAGAATGAGTAGCTTCTGCTGCAATTTTTGGATCAGTTTCAGTAAATGTATATCTTATAGCACAGCAGTCAGTCCAGCCTCCAGAATATGTAGGTCCACTGGAAACATTACTGTGAAGCTTCTCTTGTTTATCGAGTCTTCACAAAGGGAAGAGAAAACAAAGAGTAAGAGCATGCGGTGTTGTGAACTTCAAGCAGAATTCACGAAACGCTGTCATCTGGAAATGTCCTGCAGCTAGGACGACATTAATCCATATAAAATATTTAAGTGATTTGATATGGTTAGTACTATCAGCCAGAAAGTTGTTCCTTAGAATGTACTAGATCTTCATTACATTTATACACAATTATTATTTTAATTAAAGACTGACGTTCTGTTTTGTAGAACATTGTAGGGAAACAATATGAAAAGTGACCTGGCTAATGTGTTTTTTTATTATGTCAGTATATGATGCACAATAAAGTAAATAAAATATCATCTTTATCTGCAGAATAGTTACATTTTTAACACTGAGTCATGGTCTTTGAAAGTGTTATCTATTGTTATTGACTTAATGATTGATTTATTGATTCATACTACAAATCTTTCCAGATTGTGGGGGACACAGAACAGACACACACACACACACACACACATACACACACACACACACACACACACACAGATATATATATATATATATATATATATATATATATATATATATATATATATATAAGAAAACCGTAATTATTTCAACAGATGCATGAATTTTAGCTTTATCCACAAAGATTCTTGCAGTAGCTGCATTGTCTTGTTTGGTCTTTTGTATCTCAAATGATCTAATAATTCTGCTACTGAATAGAGGCAATGATCCAATAAGAATGCCCTTAGGGTTTTACAAAAGAGTAAGAAAGCTGATATGTCTTTTACTTTATACGGAAGACTATTGTAAATTTGTATAAAGATGTTTACTGCGGAGGTTTTATAGGCTGACGTCCTTATTGACTGGACATGAGACTTCTCCTTTTGTCTTATATCATGTTCATGGATATTAAAATTTTCATTTACAACTTTTAAATTCTTACTAATATATTTACAGATTTCTAGTATATACATACAGGGA
The DNA here is from genome assembly GCF_023898315.1 of Schistocerca nitens. NCBI lineage: Eukaryota > Metazoa > Arthropoda > Insecta > Orthoptera > Acrididae > Schistocerca > Schistocerca nitens. The sequence goes on along the minus strand of NC_064621.1, from coordinate 573,388,268 downwards.
AGAGGGAGAACTGATGACTTTTGAAAGAGGGTTTTGCAAGAAACTGTTTGTCAAGCATGTTGCATTGCTTTTACAGTTATTTTTTGAGTTAAGAAGATGACTGAACTAGGTGGTGTATTACCCCAGAATATAATTCCGTAAAGTAGGATGCTGTGGAATTGGGCAAAGTAGGCAGTTTGGACACTGCTATAACTTGCTTTGACAGAGAGTAAATGCAGACTGTAACATATTTTATTTAGTGTGTAAGACGTCGTGCTCTCCTGACCTTCCTTGCTTACATATTCCGCTCTCAGAATCATATTCCGCACATCAAGACGCTTCATTCGATTCCAAACTCGATAAGATAAAGTCAATGTTGTATGAATTCATGTAAACAATATGCAAATAACAATTAAGCGCACTGTGGTTGAAATACTCGAGGCTGGCGTACACACATACATTCCAGACACGATGGTCACAGGAGCTTTTAGTTTGGGAGAGCAACCGCACACCAGGAGGCCGGTCCCAACCTATCTACGTCGGCCAGTGACCGCCCGTAGAGCAGACAGCGTTTGCCCGAGTGAAAGGACGACCCCGTGTTCGGCTTGAAAGCAAATTCCGCTACATTGTGTGGGAGCGCCCAGCTGCACCAGTGTAACAATAAACTCCAACAAAATTTCATCTTCTTTGGAAACAAAGTTTTTAGGCTCTTGGCTTCAAAATAACCTCAAATGGCACACACATATAAACAAAATTAATGGAACACTTGTGAACGTGGTGTTGCTATTCTGTCATTCTGTGCAACGGATTGATCTAAGATGTTCTCTTTACCCTGTGGCTTCTGTAAGATGCAATTTCCAGCTCCACACTACTACAGAAGTCAAACAGACGCTCCTAACGTTCTAAAGAGAAATGCCTGAAAAAGTTTCAGCAATAAATATCTTCTGGAGTCGTCCGCTGTAAGGAAATGACACAAAAATTCACAAAATTTCTTACATAACTAGTGGGATACTTGGGTACTGGAGTAGTGCTAGTTAGTGTAAGAGAAACATGAAACTAACGAAAATTATTATTTATTTTGTAAAAATTCTGAGAAATCACAATGGCACTTTTAGTTATGAACTGAACACGTTATTTCTGGGTTCTTTTCGGAATGTGAAGATACCTCTCAAGGATAGGATTCGCTAATGAAATTTCTATACAAAGTTTAAGATTGTTATTGACTTGTCAGAATGGCTGAGAGCTGGGCCTACTCAACTTGAATAATTATTCGTCAGAATGTTGCTAGGTAAGGTCGAGGCTCTCGCGTGTGATATGCAGTGAAGTGTGCTGTTATGGAGGAAATATGGGGCTCGCAAGAGCTGTAGCGCACAATACCATAAACTGTGATGACTGCTGTCTGCGCCGCTCGCTGCTGACAAATAAGATAACCCACGTTCTATCTGGATTGCCCTTCGCCAATCAAAATCTCCCTATGCCTTGATGAAGTCAAGGACTCCTATTCGCCCCTAGTCTAACTATTGGCGTGGTACACCGGTCAGATAACAAGTCCACCACGATGCCACTCAAAAATTCGCTAGCAGGCGTTTAACTATAACTCTGTCCGTTCACACAGGACAATATGTGTGGCGGCCAACACAGTGAACAACGCTTAATCGCAAGGACTCAATATAGAGTCGCACTCCAATTCGCTCTCGACAGAGGTGCTCTCCCAGTGAAGTACTGAGGAAAGACTTGTTCCTCACTCTTTGAGTACACGTAAGAGCACGCACGCTCTCGTTACGTGTTCTCGCTCCAAGAGCGACAACGGAACGGCCCCTCTTCACGCCAGACGTGAAGGGGTATACCTATCGGTCTCTTCCATTACTCCTTCAGCTCAAGTTGTCAGAAATATCGTCTGCCAATCAGCATTGCTCTTCTAAAATGGGAGAATGACGTTTCGTTTACGGCGACCAATCTGGAAATCTGTAGCATCGGCGTTTGGCGTTTGCTGTCTCCCTGTGAAAATATCTGAAACTGCATGCAATGTTGTAAAGAATGCGTAGGCTGGGCGCTCCCACACAATGTAGTGGAATTTGCTTTTAAGCCGAACACGGGGTCGTCCTTTCACTCGGGCAACCGCTGTCTGCTCTACGGGCGGTCACTGGCCGACGTAGATAGGTTGGGACCGGCCTCCTGGCGTGCGGTTGCTCTCCCAAACTAAAAGCTCCTGTGACCATCGTGTCTGGAATGTATGTGTGTACGCCAGCCTCGAGTATTTCAACCACGGTGCGCTTACTTGTTATTTGCATATTGTTTACATGAATTCATACAACATTGACTTTATCTTATCGAGTTTGGAATCGAATGAAGCGTCTTGATGTGCGGAATATGATTCTGAGAGCGGAATATGTAAGCAAGGAAGGTCAGGAGAGCACGACGTCTTACACACTAAATAAAATATGTTACAGTCTGCATTTACTCTCTGTCAAAGCAAGTTATAGCAGTGTCCAAACTGCCTACTTTGCCCAATTCCACAGCATCCTACTTTACGGAATTATATTCTGGGGTAATACACCACCTAGTTCAGTCATCTTCTTAACTCAAAAAATAACTGTAAAAGCAATGCAACATGCTTGACAAACAGTTTCTTGCAAAACCCTCTTTCAAAAGTCATCAGTTCTCCCTCTTCCCTGTATGTATATACTAGAAATCTGTAAATATATTAGTAAGAATTTAAAAGTTGTAAATGAAAATTTTAATATCCATGAACATGATATAAGACAAAAGGAGAAGTCTCATGTCCAGTCAATAAGGACATCAGCCTATAAAACCTCCGCAGTAAACATCTTTATACAAATCTACAATAGTCTTCCATATAAATTAAAAGACATATCAGCTTTCTTACTCTTTTGTAAAACCCTAAGGGCATTCTTATTGGATCATTGCCTCTCTTCAGTAGCAGAATTATTAGATCATTTGAGATACGAAAGACCAAACAAGACAATGCAGCTACTGCAAGAATCTTTGTGGATAAAGCTAAAATTCATGCATCTGTTGAAATAATTACGGTATTCTTATATATATATATATATATATATATATATATATATATATATATATATGTGTGTGTGTGTGTGTGTGTGTGTGTGTGTGTGTGTGTGTCTGTTCTGTGTCCCCCACAATCTGGAAAGATTTGTAGTATGAATCAATAAATCAAAGTCAATAACAATAGATAACACTTGCAAAGACCATGACTCAGTGTTAAAAATGTAACTATTCTGCAGATAAAGATATTTTATTTACTTTATTGTGCATCATATACTGACAATAAAAAAACACATTAGCCAGGTAACTTTTCATATTGTTTCCCTACAATGTTCTACAAAACAGAACATCAGTCTTTAATTAAAATAATAATTGTGTATAAATGTAATGAAGATCTAGTACATTCTAAGGAACAACTTTCTGGCTGATAGTACTAACCATATCAAATCACTGAAATATTTTATATGGATTAATGTCATCCTAGCTGCAGGACATTTCCAGAAGACAGCGTTTCGTGAATTCTGCTTGAAGTTCACAACACCGCATGCTCTTACTCTTTGTTTTCTCTTCCCTTTGTGAAGACTCGATAAACAAGAGAAGCTTCACAGTAATGTTTCCAGTGGACCTACATATTCTGGAGGCTGGACTGACTGCTGTGCTATAAGATATACATCATATCGTTATAGGTATCAAGATGGCAAAAGATAACTATAAGTGCAAGTTTAAAGTTTATTACAAAACTAAATTTCTGTTTCTGTGGCAGGTTTGAACAGACATAGATGCAGAATGCACACTATGCAAGTGAGTAATTTACTGTGAATCGTATTGTTACTTATTTTTCTGTTCCATTCACACATTACGTTGTGAATATTGTAATATAATATATACGGATATGTATGCGCTAATGCGGTTTTCTTATTGTTAGTTATGGAATTTTTCTCATTTTGATGGACAAACCTCAATACCTTGTAACTAGAACTGTCAGTGCCGTGGCGTCTTGTGCATAAAATATTATAAACAACGTAGCCAACACGTCTAGCAGCTAAATAATTTAATAGTGATACAGCACAGTAAATAAATAAGTAAAATAGGTTAGTATTAAGATAGGATTTTAAAACTTATTCTTGTTCCAGCTGCTATTTGACCATCTAGCGTGGAGAGCATTCTGATTTATTAAACCATAATGTGAAAAATAAACTCAAGAAAAGTAAAGCTGCACAGGATGCAACTCGAAGAGCAATAAAGTTTCTCCACAATTATCTACTGAAACTGATCCAAAAATTGCAGCAGAAGCTTCTCATTCTTTTCACACCATTAAACACCACTGGAGCTTTAATTCCATGGACTACAACAATAAATGTACCAAATAAACTTTCAGCGGCTGAAATATTGAGGCAAATTTCGCATGTGAAAGGACAAAATATGAGGCAATAGTGACCAAAGTAATTGCACCTGACTGTCCTAATGAACTAAGAACGATATTAGAACCAGTTCATTAGATTTGTGTCAGTACCGATGCCAGTAATCATGGAAATCTAAAGTTTTTTCCTCCTAGTATTGGAGTTTTTCGCCCATCCTGAAAGTGGTATGCGGACTAAACTTATTTATTTGCTGTCTCTCCCTACTGAACATTGGTAGTTCTTAATAATTACAATCTGTTAAGAAAGGTAGTTGCTATTTATGGGGGGGCGGGGGGGGGCAATGATAAGGCAAACGCTGGTGGTCTTAATCGGACTGGATCAAGAAAACTGTACAGAAGACCGAAAAATGAATTGAGTGATCGTATGTTCTTGCCATATTTTTCATAATGCTGGGAAAGCTGCCTGTGACTTTCTGAATTTGGATCTGGAAGCATTTATACACTTTGTATCTTCGCATTTTTCAATCTACGTTGTAGGAGTTTAGAAGTTAAAGGAATTCTGTGAGTTTGTACGAACAGAATACAAGGCAGTTTTTTGTCTCACTGTAAAACAAAATGCTTGTCACTTGCACCTGCAATTGGGTGGATACTTGAGATGTATGATGCTCTAAAAAGTTATTTCTTATCCAAACCAAAAGTTCCGCAACCATCAGGCGCGTTTTAGCGTAACCATTGGCCGAAGGCTACTTATAGTTTCTACACAATATAATGAGTTTTTTTTTGCAGAAACAAATTCTACATATTGAAGGCGAGAATGAAGTAGTTGTAGAAGTCTACTCTGAGAGAGCGCTGCGTCTAGTTTGCACGCATGGACAGAAAACCATTTTCTTCCTTAAAACGTAAAGGAAATTACAATAAGGTGACAGAAGACATGGGATAGCGAAATGCATTTTCACAGATGGCCGTAGTATCACGTACTCGGGGTATAAAAGGGCAGTGCATTGGCGGATCTGTCATTTTTACTCAGGTGAAAAGGTTTAAGACGAGATTATGATCACACGACGGGAATTAACAGACATTGAATGCGGAATGGTAGTTGGAGCTAGATATGCATGGCACATTCCATTTACGAAATCGTTAGAGAATTCAATATTCCGAGATCCACAGTGTCAAGAATGTACCGAGAATACCAAAGTTCAAGCATTACCGCTCACCACAGACAAAACAGTGGCCGATGACCTTCATTTAACGACCGAGAGCAGCGGCGTTTGCATAGTGTTGTCAGTGCTAACAGACAAGCAACACTGCGTGAAATAACCCAGGAATCAATGTGGGACGTACGACGAACTTATCCGTTAGGACAGTGCGGCGAAATTGGGCGTTAGTGGGCTACAGCATCAAACGATTGAGGCGAGTGCCTTTGCTAGCAGCATGACATCGGCTACAGCGCCTCTCCTGGGCCCGTGACAATATCGACTGGACCCTAAATGACCGCAAAACCGTGGCCTGATCATATGAGTCCCAATTTCAGTCGGTAAGAGCTGATTGTGGGGTTCGAGTGCGGCGAAGAGCCCACGAACCCATGAACCCCAGTTGTTAACAAGGCACTGTGCAAGGTGGTGTTAGCTCCATAATGGTGTCACTCTCTTTACAAGAAGCAGATTGCTTCATCTGGTCCAACTGAGCCGTTCATTGATTGAAAATGGTTATGTTCGGCTACTTGGAGACCATTAGAAGCCATTCATGGGCTTCATGTTGCCAAACAACGATGGAATTTTTATGGGCGACAATGCGTCATGTCACTGGGCCACAATTGTTCTCTATTGGTTTGACGCACATTCTGGACAATTAGAGCGAATGATTTGACCACCCATATCGCCCAACATGAATTTCATCGAATATTTATGGGGCATAACAGAGAAGACAGTTCGTACACAAAATCCCGACACAGTTAAGAGGCAGCATGGTTCAATATTTCTACAGGGGACTTCCAACGATATGTTGAGTCCATGCCACATCGAGTTTCTCCATTACCCCGAGCAGAAGGAGATCCAACACGTTAGAGGGTATCCCATGACTTTTGTCACGCCATTGTATTAGTAAATACGGCGACTGAAATTTGGTTAACGAAATGGTTCTGAGCACTATTGGGACCGGTGTTAACCACTGAAATACGGACTCAACATTGTATTGAGTCATCCATTTATTAATATAATTGTAACTAAAAGTGTACATTTAACTTTTAAAGACATTAACCAATTTCTCTACCTCGTGATGACTGGGTGTTGTGTGATGTCCTTAGGTTCGTTAGATTTAAGTAGTTCTAAGTTCTAGGGGACTGATGACCTCAGAGCCATTTGAACCATTTTTTCGTAATAGCAGTTGCATTTACGGACAGTTTTGTGAAGTTTGGAAGTTTTTGGATTGTTTTGTTGGAAAGAGAACCGCGAGTGAACTTTCGGCCTTTGTAAAATTCCACGTGACATGTTTCATATTCGTCTATGGAATATTTGGCGAGCAGTTTCTTTATTAGATATGCACTGAAAAAGGACGTAATGTGAAACTCGTATATTGTAGCAGAGTAATGACTGTAAATCGCGTGATAATTCGGGTTGGACTTAAGTACATTCCTGGCTGCCTTGCATATGTACTGGGTTACATGAACTGTGATCTGAGGACAGTGATGTCATTCGTTAATTAAATACGGGCTGATGGCAAGTGTTTGATTTTAAGCCTAAGGAAATAAAAGAACTCGTTGCAGAATTTTGCCATTTTTCTAAAGAGATGAAACAATCGTCCTGCACCCGAAATTTGTTATAAGATATTACAGGATACCTTGCTACCAGAGTTTACGCGAACTTTGCAAACGTATTGACGGTGTTTTTCTTCAAAGCTGCTTTTAACATCGTCTGGACAGTATCTACGTATGCAGAGAAACGGGCTGGTGATCGGACGCCGTACTGAGGTAGGTGGAACTTTTGTAGTGCACAGTACGACGCGAGAAAGTGATCGAACATTTACGGTTCATTTTTAACCCGTCCGGCCGCAATAAAATTTTGACAGGGAAAAGTGTCGCTGAGAAATGGTACCAATACATGAGTGTTGCTTGCAGTGAATTGCTGAAAGTGGTACAGTAGTATTTTGCCATACCTGTACATAAAATAGCTGTAGAGTGAATATTTTCTCGGCTAAATGTTCAGTAGACGAATGAGCGGAATAAACTCTTTCAAACTCGTTGTTGATTGTAGTGTACGACATGAGAAATGTAACGTATGTTTAGTACTACTACAGAATTATAGGTAAAAAAAAATCCTAAAATGGATTCAAGGAAATGAAAAATATGTCAGATAAATCACATTATCTGAATTCCCTCAGTGTTTGATCATGAAGATATGGTAACCTTAAGACTGTGAGCCAGGCAAACAACGGAAGCGGCTTTGTCCAGTGTGTAACGGTGTCTGTGAAACAGCTGCAAATCGCCTGGCCTTGTTTTGACAGCTTGTCTACATGCGCCGCACGTGTGGAGCATCACACCGTCCTTGAATACTACTGTATAAAAGAGAGTATAAAAGAGAACCCTCGCACCCTGTCAAGCAGAGAACAACGCCGAATCACCAAAGTAAGTATTTTTCTGCTACTGTCTGCCTCATGCACTCTACCAGCTTCCCGGAATAGTGCACATATAATCGGTACGCGTGCGACAGCATTGCTCCTGATATGTTCCAAAACACCACGCATAAAAATGAGATTTTCGGCGGCTCATAGCTCGAATTCTCTTGGTGACAGAAAGGTAGGATCGAGCGTTTTGGGTCCACTAGTATACTCGTCTTACCGTAAGTATCCTACAGTACACGGTTAAATTTTGAGTGTAACAATCTTCTTCTCCAGTTTAGGTGAATGGAGCAAATCGGTTGATTCTCTTTTGCATTAGATGTGGTCTCCGGCGCGCCTTATGAGGCTTATGGGGGCTTTATTTAGTTCATAGGCGGTTTCTGAGAAAACCCGAAAATCATGATTTTCAGGTACCATAACCGCGCCGAAGATTCAAAGACGGCTATGCACAACAAATGGCTGAAATTTTTGCATTAGATGTGGTCTCTGGTGCATCTTATGGGGCTTATGGAAGCATTGTTTAGTTCATAGGCAGTTCCCGACAAAAACCCGTAAAACATGGTTTTTGGGTACCAAAATCGCGCCGAAGATTCAAAGACAGGTATACGCAGCAAATGGATAAAATTTTTACGATATAGTCCTAAGTTCCCTATCCCGAGCAGCTTCTAAAACTTTCTTTGTTTCTTTTCTGAGATACAGAGGTTCAAAGTTACCCTACTTGATATATAGGGTGATTCAAAAAGAATACCACAACATTAAAAATGTGTATTTGATGAAAGAAACATAATATAACCTTCTGTTATACATCACTACAAAGAGTATTTAAAAAGGTTTTTTTCACTCAAAAACAAGTTCAGAGATGTTCAATATGGCCCCCTCCAGACACTCGAGCAATATCAACCCGATACTCCAACTCGTTCCACACTCTCTGTAGCATATCAGGCGTAACAGTTTGGATAGCTGCTGTTATTTCTCGTTTCAAATCATCAATGGTGGCTGGGAGAGGTGGCCGAAACACCATATCCTTAACATACCCCCATAAGAAAAAATCGCAGGGGGTAAGATCAGGGCTTCTCGGAGGCCAGTGATGAAGTGCTCTGTCACGGGCTGCCTAGCGGCCGATCCATCGCCTCGGGTAGTTGACGTTCAGGTAGTTACGGACAGATAAGTGCCAATGTGGTGGCGCTCCATCCTGCTGAAATATGAATTGTTGTGCTTCTTGTTCGAGCTGAGGGAACAGCCAATTCTCTAACATCTCCAGATACTGTAGTCCAGTTACAGTAGCACCTTCGAAGAAAAAAGGACCAAAAACTTTATTGGCTGAAATGGCACAGAAAACGTTCACCTTAGGCGAGTCACGTTCATACTGAGTTGTTTCCCGCGGATTCTCTGTGCCCCATATACAGACATTGTGACGGTTGACTTTCCCGTTAGTGTGGAAAGTTGCTTCATCACTAAACACAATCTTTGAAACGAAAGATTCATCTGTTTCCATTTGAGCAAGGATAAAATCACAGAAATCGATTCTTTTAATCTTATCAGCTGCAGGCAGTGCTTGAACCAATTTCAGACGATAATGTTTCATAACTAACCTTTTTCGTAGGACTCTCCATACAGTTGATTGTGGAATTTGCAGCTCTCTGCTAGCTCTGCGAGTCGATTTTCCTGGGCTGCGAACAAATGCTTGCTGGATGCGTGCTACATTTTCATCACTCGTTCTCGGCCGTCCAGAACTTTTCCCTTTGCACAAACACCCATTCTCTGTAAACTGTTTATACCAACGTTTAATACACCACCTATCAGGAGGTTTAACACCATACTTCGTTCGAAATGCACGCTGAACAACTGTCGTCGATTCACTTCTGCCGTACTCAATAACACAAAAAGCTTTCTGTTGAGCGGTCGCCATCTTAGCATCAACTGACGCTGACGCCTAGTCAACAGCGCCTCAAGCGAACAAATGTACAACTAAATGAAACTTTATAGCTCCCTTAATTCGCCGACAGATAGTGCTTAGCTCTGCCTTTTGTCGTTGCAGAGTTTTAAATTCCTAAAGTTGTGGTATTCTTTTTGAATCACCCTGTATAAAATACGCACGTACAATCCGGTGTGGGGGGAAAACGTTGTTTATAAAGTGACGTAGCACGAAGGAATATTCTGTACAGTGTCTCCGTTATCGTCAGAAGTGTTCTGTGAACCCTATGATGATGTAGTACTGAAGTACATGCAAAATTATTGTGCACATAAAATGCGGTCTGAGCTATAAGATTATATAGTTTTGCGTTATTTCTATTTCACATAAGTAAGGTATCAAAATTTTACTGATTCATGGCGTTCTTCCATATGAGTGACATGCCGTGCTGTATCAGGGAAAAGAAGGGAACCAGTGGAAAATGTTCCTGTCGGAACACAGGAAAGGCGAATATGTTCATGTTTATTACAAGAGAGTTGGGTACCAGCTGTTTCATTCCACATTGCTCTGTTCCTGTAAAAATTTTCCGAAAGCTCTGGCACGCGAACGCATTCGCGCTTTTTTTATGCTGAGGGAGGAGCAGGCAGTGGAAAAGAGACGGGAAAGTAATGTGTACTGTTTTATGTCTGCCTGGAGTGGCAAACATAAGTTGGAATTGGTAACAGGACGCGACCGGGCTGTGACGCAATATCTGATGGCCGAGAAAAGACTAGTCTCAAAGTAAGGAGCCAGCGATCAGGAATATTACTTATCTTTATTCTCCATACTACTACCGACTACCGCTCTCATAGCAAGTAGCTACGTAATTAACTTCACAATACAATTCACAAATCCACAGTGCAATCCAAATCGTAACTAAGTTTTAAGCCAAAGGTTGTCATATAAGATCTATACAATAACACAGCTAGCGAGCAAGAGCGAGAAGCCGTCCTCAGGTCTGTGCTCCCGTTGTATCTTGTGGCCATAGAGGGAGCTGCAGGCAAGAACTATAGAATAACGCCATGAACAATCGGCGGCCGCGACGTGAAGCTAAGACCGACCACCGCGCATGTGTGGCCGAGCTGAGCGACGGCAGGGCGCGCGTGATTCGGTTAGGTCCGTGGACATAGCATATTGGATGATAATAGACAGTGGTTGTGGTATAGAACGAGCGAAAGAGGCAATCGCAGTATGAAAGAAACAGATGGACGCAGTGGCAGTAGGACGCAGTTGACAGTGACAGAATAGTGGTAGGATAAAAGTGAAGGAGACAATGCCAGTGGGAGAGGAATAACGAAAAGGATAAAGTGGAAGTTCGTGAGAGCCAGTGATCATGAGAGACAGAGTCTACAACAGTGACAACGAGGAAGAGAGAGATAGAGAAGAGACAGCAGCAGCGGGAAGCAAGGAATGAATGAGATTTTAGTAGTAAGAGAGAGCAAGAGGGAGACAGCTACAGTGAGAGGAAACTGTAGCAGTAGGAACAACGAAGGAGACTATGTGATGCAGAGGACAGTGACACAAAGAGATAACGAGTTGAGCTGAATGAGTGAGAGGGACTGGGAAAGTAGTGGTGGGTGGGTGTGAGAGACTTACAGCGCTGGACTAGTGGGTATGAGCAAGTTACAGCTAGGGGACCTTGTGGAAGTGAGAGCAGAGTCGGATGTTAAAAACAGCGCGTACAAGTTGGAATACCAAAATTTTTGGGAAAACTTTTTAAGACGCTGAGGATGGTAGAAAGAGGCAGCTGGTACCCCACTTTTCAGTCACAATCTTTTAAATGAACAGGAACGTGTTCGCCTTTTTTGTGCTCCGATAGGAGCATTTTTCCGCTGGTTTATGACACTTTTATATTTCCCACTTCCGTAGCAGAGGTCGCTAACGCACGCCGCAGCTACCTGATTTGAATCTTAGTTCTGTATGAAAATTGTCCCCACCATATTTGGCCAGCATAGAGAGAAGAGGCTGTACGTTTCCGCATACATGCCTTAGCGTCAGTGCTCTCGGTTAAATTCCAAATCTCTCAGCACCACATCACTGGGTAACGACTCTTGGCGCTGTCGATTTACAAGTTCAGACGCTGTTCGCAAATCCTTTTTTCGTAAATCAGTGTCCAGTACCGCTTCTGGGTGGTCATATAAAGACTCCAATACAGATGTCACAAATGCAATATTTGCCGCAGGATTATCTCTCCCACAATCAAAATTCGCTCCCACGTAAACGCTTACCATTTTTGATTAAACGCAGCGACTTCGTCTCCATCGAAGGGAATGACGAAATATCGCTCTGAGCAAGAAATTATCCTCCTCTTACATTTAACTTGAAGATAAACGCGCCGGCCGGAGTGGCCGTGCGGTTCTAGGCGCTACAGTCTGGAACCGCGAGATCGCTACGGTCGCAGGTTCGAATCCTGCCGCGGGCATGGATGTGTGTGATGTCCTTAGGTTAGTTAGGTTTAAGTAGTTCTAAGTTCGAGGGGACTGATGACCTCATATGTTAAGTCCCATAGTGCTCAGAGCCATTTTTTGAAGATAAACACTCATCGTTCTGAGTAACTTTTAAACCGAAAGAGCTGATTTTCAGAGGTCATTCGTGCGAAACAGCTATTGGAAACTGATATTTGACTCTGTTAGTAAAAGGGATTCAGGATTTAACACGTAATCTCGTCAGAGAATATTGGTTTCCGGCGTTTGGTTTAAGTCGTCCACAAACTGTACTGTGGATAAACGTAGCAGTGAAGACTTCAAGCTCGGCGTTCCCCTTGGTGCTGTTCGAGAGGCATAGGCTGCGTGCTGGCACTGAAGTTCATTCACTCCCTTCTCTCATAATCTTACAAAGCAAACGTCAAACGCCACTCACATCCACTTAAGCAGAGCTTCCTTGTGCGTTTAAGAAGAAAGTCCTCTATAACTAGAGGGTTGAACCTATCCCTAAAAGCTGTCGACACACGGGAAAAGTTAGGTAACGTTGACGCGAAGCTCTACTTGTTTTTTGACGTCACTTCCTGCTATTTCTGGTTGAGATGCCACTTCGTAACGTGAAACAAAAAACAAGTTCTGCGGTATTTCGGCAGTGTCCCATGTAAAGTAGAACCAACAGTAAGCAAGAACGCTCCCTACGTCACGAGCAGAAAGCAAGACGTCATACTATACCTGTCGTGTTCAGAAGAAGCTCATATTCGATACACGTTACACCCTACGAATATATGCTGTTTCTAGTCACCAGCACGCTGATGTGTCGACGACGTATCATTCTTGATACGATTTGTTGTAACAGAATGACCGGAAATGTCATATTGGTAGTTAAAGAATTTTCACATTTACTTATTCTCAACTCGTATGTAATGAGAATAAGCCCTTTTAAGACAATAACCCATTTTAGTTTCATGAAAACATGTCGTCCTTATTATGATTTGTTACACAATTCTCAATAACATTTCGGGAACAAAATTAAAGGTAAAGAGAGATGTTTAGAGACGACTTGCAGCATACCGTAGTAAATAAAAAGCTAATAAAATGAAATCGGATGAGGGTTCTCGTCCCGGTAGGTCGAATTTTATTTATTTATTTGTTTTTTCGCCTTCGTGTTTCCCGAAATAATTTCTGTAATATTTGATGTTGTGTGAATAGATGTGCGTTCTCTGTCAGGAATGACAGTGATTTGGTGAAGCTGACGGCTTTCCTGAGTGGACATGGATCTTCCATTTTTATATAATTACATGTTCACGGACGTTAAAGTTTTTATTTATATGTGCCACAGAGAGAACCATACGGTCAGGAAAGGAAATGTTCGTTTTAACAGAGCTAACGTAGGAATTCTACACACTTCCATTTTTGTGAACTAACTGTATGGTTTGCGAGTCAAATACGTGCGACAACCACCGCTGGAGAGAGTGCAAAATCACGTCAATAAACGCGTCCCGTGTGCCGACGGCTTAGGATGTCTAGTCAGCCACGAGATACACTTTCTTCGTAACAGATTTCCCACAGTGTTTGCTACCTATTTATCAATTTTTGACTCGAACAATATTCTGCCATGCTGCAGGAACCAAATTTTTCATTTGTAGTAGTCAGTTGCTTTCGCATTTCAATTGCAGTTGCTTAAGCTATTCCAAAAATAGGTGTTTATTATTGGCCTTTACTGTCGTTCATGCAAATACGTATTGCATCAGCTTTACATATAAGCTGTTGTGTATTGCATGGCCTGTGCTTATTCTTATTAAATTGTTGACACCTTGCGCCTGTACGGCAAAAACACAGAAATGCAGCTGTAAAAGCTTCCGCTCCTATGAAAACATACGGAAATGAAACCGGTCAGCAAGTGGTCGTCGTTTAATCTTGTGAAGCATATATGAGCTTAAAGCCATTCAGCTCGTTAGATTTAGATGTTCAGAATAACTTGCTCTATGATTCGTCCTCCCTTCGATAGAATGTTGTTTATCTTGATTCTTTATTGGTTCAAATGGCTCTGAGCACTATGGGACTTAACATCTATGGTCATCAGTCCCCTAGAACTTAGAACTACTTAAACCTAACTAACCTAAGGACATCACACAACACCCAGTCATCACGAGGCAGAGAAAATCCCTGACCCCGCCGGGAATCGAACCCGGGAACCCGGGCGTGGGAAGCCAGAACGCTACCGCACGACCACAAGCTGCGGACAAGAACTTTATTGTTGGAGCGTTCTTCTTCATACTGTCACTCGCTACTGAAGCAAAATGAAAGTTCAGATTTAAGATCCCCACAGCAAAGTCACTGGAAACAGAGCAGTACCTCGTCTTTTAGGCGAGAGTACGGAAGGGAATCAGCCACTGTCCTTTTCATGGAAACATCTCACCATTCTGATAAGTTACATAGGAAAACAAGCTGAATCAGAGCAGTGTCTTGTCCCAGTGCCGTAGCAACGCGCGGTTTCATTCTATCTCAAAGAATTTTCTTGTAGCCTATTTGACAGTATCATAGAGCGGAAATTTCAGTGGACATTCCAAGCTTGTGACAGCATTGAGCCTTCATTCGCACCTATGTTGGTTCTTCTCTGTGTAACTTAGAACGTATTCGTTCTAAAAATTGTGCGCTAATTTGAACAACTAGCAGACAAAATATTCTTAATAATGTGGACTTCAAGAATGAACTTTTCACTCTCCAGTGAAGCGTTGTTTCGAAATCTGCTGGCAAATTAAAGTTGTCTTCCGGACAAGGAGTCAAACCCGGAACCTTACCTGACGCTTGTGATGTTCTTACTGAATCATCCAGGCATGACTTACGATCCAGCCGCAAGCTACAAGTCAACCTCTTCCTTTCCAGACTTCAAAAATCACACTTTCATACGTTCTGGACTAGTAGTCTGGGACGGAATAATGTCACTGATGAATATCTTAGCCACACCCTACTGGAAGTTCCCAGAGTGAATTTATCATTCTGGAGAGGGGTGTGCGCTTTCACTAGCTTGGACCGTAGGAGGAAGGCAGTGGCAGAATTGAAGCTGTGAGAAAAATTAGTGAGTTGCGAATGAACAGCTCAGCTGGTAAGATGAAAAGCAACGTGCAGACTGGTATCGAATTTTAATCTCTCAGTAAGTTTCAGTTTCTGAATCCTCATTTCTGAATACGTCCACATGCCTACTCTGCAGTTCACACTTAAGTACCTAGCAGTGGGCTCATCGAACTACCTTCATGCTATTTCTTTATCGCCGCGCACTCGAACAGTGCGCGGGAAAAAAGAGCACTTAAATCTTTCCATGCGTGCTCTGATTCTTCTTATTTTATTACAACGATAATTTCTCCCTGCGTAGGTCGGGGTCAACAAAACGTTTTCGGATTCGAAGGAGAAAGATGGTGTTCGAAAAGTATCGCCGCAAAGGAAAACGGCGTTGTTTTAGTGGTTGTCACCCCAACTCCGTGACACTGTCTCTCCTATTTCACAATACAAAACGAGTTGTCCTTTCTTTGAACTTTTTAGGTGTTCGCAGTCAGTCCTATCTAGTAAAGATCCCATACCGCGCAGCAGTACTTCAGAAGAGGAGGGACAAGTGTAGTGTAAGCAGTCCCTTTACTGGACCTGTTGCACCTTTTAAATGTTGTACCAATAAAGCACAGTCTTCAGTTAGTCCTTTCCCACAACGTTAGCTATGTGATAGTTCTAATTTAAGTTGCTCGTAATTTTAATGCTGAGGTATTTAGTTGAAGATAGAGCCTTTAGATATGTGTAATTTATCGCGTAAGCGGAATTTTGGTGGATTCCTTTTAGGAGGGCTACTCATGTAGATGACCTCATATTTTTCATTATTTAGAGTCCATTGTCACTTTTCGCACATTAAAAATATCTTGTCTAAATCACTCTTCAATTTGTTTTCGTCTTCTGATGACTTCACTATATGGTAATAGACAGTATCATCTAAAACAATCTAAGAAGGCTTCTCACATTGTCTCCTAAATCGTTTATAGTGAATATGAAAGCCATAGGTTCAATGTATAACAGTTTCTTGGGGAATGTCAGGTATCACTTCCGCTTTATTCGATGACGCTCCGTCTATTACTACGAACTGAGACCCTCCTGTCAGGTAATCACGAATCCATTGGCACAACTGAGACGATATTCCATAGGCATACAATTTAATTAGAAGTGGTTTCTGAAAAAACAGTGTCAATAGCCTTCTGGAGATCTAGAAACCTGAAATCAATTTGAAATCCCCGATCGATACCACTAATTACTTCGTGTGAATAAAGAGCTATTTGTGTTTCACAAGAACAAATGAATGTAGGTGCGTATTTATATTCCACATCTCCTCCCAGATCACTGGACCGACTTCAACCAAACTTGTTACACATATCACATACTGTCTGGTAAGAATCACCGTGGGGGTAATAATCACACGTCTACGAAAGAGCTGGGGTGGCGGAGAAAAATCAGTGAAGGCCACGACGCGTGAATACCGTTACTATAGTCATCTAGTATCACACTATTTAAAACCTTTGCGAAACTTTTTCTCGCCCCACAAAATGATGAAACGAAGAAAGTTTATAGCTTATCCCATTTTCTTTGTTCTTGCAGTAGCATGGAGCATGACAATTAATTTATTGCTTCTTTACTACTAACTATATTCGTGACACATTTTGCACACAGCATTCACGTATAACATTGAATGTACCAGGAAAATTTTATCATTGCACGACACTTAGTTCAGGAGATAATTGAGGAACTACCGCAACGTGAGAGACGTTTACATTTACTACTACGTTGCTACCAATGCTACTCGCAACACTTTTCGCAAACAGTACGCACATCCGCTGCTGCATTTACCTACAAAATGCATCTTTGTCCGAGACATAATTCAGAAGGTGCAACGGCAAATACAGAGATGCGTGAAAAACTCCGGCATCACGTATGACGTTTTAATCTATTATCTTTTTTTACTACTAATCCTATTCACAATGCATTACGCAGATAGTAGGCACATATACCACTGCATGTAACTGGATAATTATATCATCTTACAGCACATAGTTCAAAATATACGACGCCATAAACATTGAACAGTGTGGAAATCAAACTGTAGGGCGAAATTCGCTAGGCCTACAGGTGAAATAAGTGTACAAATACGTATGACATATGTTAAATCTGTGAAATATATTTGACATATTTGGCATGAGAGTGTGAGGGCAAAGCCATGGGTAAAAATCTCATGCGAAACACCTTGAACGATTTCAGTCGAATTTGGTACACATAGTAGTTAGGATCTGGAAAGAAATACTTTATGGGGAAAAACTACCGGTCTCCTGTTGGGGTGAGAGAAGGGAGGACGAGATGGACAGACAGGGGGAAGGAAGAGATAAGTATGGTTAGGACAAGGAGCAGATGGATAGAGATAGGGGAGGGAGAAATGGACAAAGAGAGGGGAGAGGAGGAGTTGGATAGAGACAGAAAAGAGCAGGAAATAGAAAGGGGGGAGGAAGAGATAGGCAGAGAGAGGATGAGGTTAACAGACCGAGGAGGAGGAAGAAATGGACAGAGAAAGGAGAGGAGGCGGACAGAGAGAGGGGAGAGATGAAGGCGGACATAGAAAGGAAAGTGAGTAGATGGAGAGCGGAAGGAGATGGACAGAAAGAGGAGGGGAGAAGATTGACAAAGAGAGGGTGAGGAGGAGATGGAATTGGGAGGAGGCTTGTGACACAGGGGGAAGGAGCAAATGGACAGAGGGGGAGGAGCAGATTGACAGAGAGGGAGGAGGTGATGGACAGAGAGAGGGGCAGGTGGAATTGGACAGTGTGGAGAGGGGTGGGGGAGATGGACACAGAGAGGCGATGGTGAAGATGTAGGTGAAGCAGGAGATAGGCAGAGAGGGGTAAAGAGGAAATGAACTAATAAATGACTGAAATAACGCCAGGTACTCAGCTAATTTTCTTTAATAAATGTGTCAATAAATCATTTTCTTCAAGTTACCGTCCGAATAAGATATATGTCTAACAATCCTACAGCGAATCGACGTCAGTGATATGGGTCCGCGGATTACTGCTACGTCCTTTCCTGAGTACTGGTGAGAAGTCATGTGAAGTTAGCACCCCTTTTTCAATAAATATACATTTTTTTCACAGTTCTTGATAGATGTACAATAGTTCTAGAGTTCTTTGTACAAAATTTCAATAGTTCTGCAGAATTTAGCGACCAAAACAACAATACTCGAAAAAAATTTTGTATCGAAAATGTTCTTTGGCAGTTTCCGCAAAATGTAAATAAGTACAAGAGTTCTGAGCACAGTTCTGAACAGAGCTCCAAGAGTTCTTTCGAAAATCCAAGTAACATTTTTTTGTGCAGCTAATAGTTTACGAGATAATTGCATTTTAATGAGAAAATCTTTTCACTTACTGTGAAGTTGGCACCCTTTTTTTCAGAAATATATATTTTTTTCAGAGTTCTTGATAGATATGGCATAGTTCTAGAGTTCTTTGTACAAAATTTCAATAGTTCTGCAGAATTTAGCGAAGAAAACAACAATATTCGAAAAATTTTTCGTATCGAAGACATTTTTTGTCAATTTTCGCAAAAATTAAACTTGTACAACAGTTCTGAGGACAGTTCTGAACAGAACCCCAAGAGCTCTATCGAAAATCCCAAACAACATTTTTCTATGGCGATAATAGTTTGAGATAAATTGATTTAATATGGGACACACTTTCTTTACGGAAAATATAAATATATTCGTACAACAGTTCTGATGACAGTTCTGGACACCACGTGAAGAGTTCTATCGAAAATCCTAGTGAAATTTTTTTGTGCGGGTAATAGTTTAAGAGCTAATTGCAACTTAATTAAGAATTCCATAAGAGCTCCTACTGTGAAGTTGGCACCCTTTTTTTCAGAAATGTATATTATTTTCAGAGTTCTTGATAGATATGCCATAGTTCTAGAGTTCTTTGTACAAAATTTCAATAGTTCTGCAGAATTTAGCGACGAAAACAATATTCGAAAAAATTTTCGTATCGAAAACATTCTTCGTCAATTTTCGCAAATTGTAAATAAGTACAACAGTTCTGAGCACAGTTCTGAACAGAACTCCAAGAGTTCTATCGAAAATCCAAGTAACATTTTTTACTGCAGCTAATATTTTACGAGATAATTGCATTTTAATGAGAAAATCTTTTCACTTTCTGTGAAGTTGGCACCATTTTTTTCAGAAATATGTTTTTTTTTCAGACTTCTTGATAGATATGGCATAGTTCTAGCGTTCTTTGTACAAAATTTCTATAGTTCTGCAGAATTTAACGAAGAAAACAACAATACTCAAAAAAATTCGAATAGCAAACATTCGTTATTAATTATCGCAAAAAGTAAATTCGGACAACAGTTCTGAGGGCAGTTCTGAACAGAACCCCAATAGTTCTATCGAATATCCTAATTACAATTTTTTGTGCAGCTAACACGTTACGAGATAATTGCAATTTAAGGAGGGAACCTCTTCACTTACTGTGAAGTTGGAATCCTTTTCTTCAAAAATATATATTTTTTCAGAGTTCTTGACAGAAATGTCATAGTTCTAGAGTTATTTGTACAAAATTGGAATAGTCCTGCAGAATTTAGCGAGAAAAACAACAATACTCGAAAAATTTTTCTTATCGAATACATTCTTTGTCAATTTTCGCAAAAAGTAAATTCGTACAACAGTTCTGAACAGAACACCAAGAGCTCTATCGAAAATCCTAATAATATCTTTTTGTGGCGATGATAGTTTATACGGTAACTGCTTTGATGTTAGACCCACTTTCTCCACAGAAAAAGTAAATTCGTTCAACAGTTTTGATGAACAGTTCTGGTTAACACCTCAAGACTTCTATCGATAATCATAATAACATTTTTTGAGGTTATAATAGTTTGTATGGTAATTGATTGTGGGGCACTCTTACTAAAAAAAAATTATGTCTGTTCGTATGCTCTGATGCCAGCTCTGGATAGCATTGTAAGAGTTCTATCGAAAATACTAGTAACATATTCTGTGCAGGTAATTGTTTACGTAGTAACTGCCTTTATTAAGGAATGCTTATGAGCATTTCCCGTGAAGTTTGAACCCCTTTTACGATAAATATAAATTTTTTTCACAGTTCTTGATTTATATGCAATAGTTCTAGATTTCCCTGCTCAAAACACGAATAGTTCTACAGAATTTCGGGAAGAAAACATTAACTCGGCAAATTTTTGGTATGGTAAAAAATTATTTGTCAGTTTGGAAAAAATAAATTTGTATAACAGTTCTGTTGGCAGTTCTGGATAGCACCGGAAGAGTTGCATTGAAAATGATAAGAACATTTATGTGGCGATAATAGTTTATACAATAATGGTTTTAATCTGATACTAACTTTATCTAATATAGCAAAATTCGTAGGATAGTTCTGATGACAGTTCTGCATATCACCCACAGAGTTCTACCAAAAACTATAACATTATTTGTGACGATGACATTATATGAGATAATTAATGTGGGACTCACTTTTATCATGTAAAAGTAATAAATTCGTACAAAAGATCTGATGGCATTTCTTAATACGACCCTAAGAGTTCTACCGACAACTGTAATAACATTTTTTGTGGGGATAACAGTTAATGAGATAATAGCATTTTCGAGAGACCCACTTGGTCTACATTATAATAAATTGGCACAACCCTTTTGCTGACAGTTCTGGATAGCACCGAAAGAGTTCTTTCAAAAACCCTCATAACATTTTTATGGTGCCAGTAGATTATGAAATAGATTGTGTGTTCACTCTGCAGTGGGTGTGCGCCGATGTGAAACTTACTGGCAGATAAAAACTGTGTGCCGGACCGGGTCTCTAACCCCAGGCTGTGACGAAAGAATATCGTCACAATATCCTTTCGTCCAGGAGTGCTTCTTCTGCAATTTTCGTAGGACAACTTCTACGAAATTGGGAACGCAGGAGATAAAGTACTGCTGGAAGTACAGCTATGAGTACGATCGTAAATTCTCACTTTTATTTTGGAAAACCGAAAATCGAAAACCCGGATGTATATTCTACTAAATACAAAAAGTCTAAATGTTCAGCACTATACAAATGCCAGTACACCTTCTTAAGACTGACTGTAGTAACTGTAGGTGGAAGCGTGGGATGTGCACGCTTAGATGATTCAAGGAGAGAAGGCTCATCAGTGCAAAACAAACAGATGGCTGAGAGAGCAGATACATTCACACGCGCCACTAACCAGATGGTGTCACACCTGTCGAGAATCGCACCAGAGGTACAATGAGCTGTGGTGGAGTGCTGTTGGCGTGGTTACTATGCAACTTACTTGATGGGCATCAATACACCGTTATATTAATGTACAATACTTGAGAAACAATGTCATTCACACACTCCGAGTTCCTTATCACTCAGTACTAGACTAAATTACCGGCCTAGTGATAAGCAGCCTATGTACCTCACCGACTACACATCTTCGTGTTACAAGAAAAAAAGAGAAAAATACCAAGGGACACAAAATATGAATCCGGATAAACCGGAAATCCGGATTACTGAGGACCAAATAAACGAGGTTCTTATTTACAAATTTCGAACTTCTTATTAACTTTACTACTGTATCCCCTCAACATTATAACACCTCTATCAGTCATGTATTGAATTAGGATTTAAACATACTACTTAGTTCGTTTGTACGATATATTCAGTAAATATACTTACATTTCTATACATTGTAAAGACTTTTAACTCTCGCTGTAGTGTAACTCATCAAACTTCCACACTTCCTTTCTAACTAGAACAAATGTTTGCAACAATATTAACGACAGCAATTTCAAATTTATTCGTTACACACAGCACATGTTTTTATGTATCCTAGCGGCTGGTGACGTTGCCACATAACTGTCATCCATGAGGGTCCTGGGAATATTTTTAGCTGTTAGTGGGTCCTGGATGTCATGAGAGCTCAAAACAATTACTGTTTTACGTAATAAAATTCATCTGGTTCTTCCTGATTCTAAAAGTATACACTTCATGTGTGCCTTTCATTGTTGTATGATTCAGTATCGACGCTAATGCTCTCTTGATGAGATATGAGCCGATTGCTCGTTTTTATCCACTGTGCCCTTTCGTATTTCATTTCAGCGATTAATTTATTTGTTTATCAACGTAGTAAGTAGTACAAAGCTAATCCAGAATGTAAACTGCACTTAAATTCTGTTTGAACTGTTTAATAGTCAGTGTCCGCTGTCTGAACGTCAAATTTCAGATTAATACACTGCGCGTGGTTGCGTTATTTTATAGGAATTTTATTATTGTAAGTGGGAAGTACTAGATAGTGTTGAAGAAATCCAAAGCATATTGTTCGAAGAGCATAATATTATTCGAAATTTACGTGTACCAATAGGTGCAGCCAAAGTAGCATTTGTGATGCTGTAATTACCTCATAGATAACGATATTTCTCTATTGTAGTTTTGTATTCCAATCAGAATTTTGAGAGCATCAAAGCCTCATTTCAGCGTGAGAGAGGGGTAAAATCAATAGATGATATTGAACTGAAAGCCTTCATGAGTCTCTTGTTTTTAATTGTTGTTAACAAAAGTAACAGATAAAGCCTGGAAGATCTGTGTGGAACTGATGGTGATGGCATTGAAAAATTTCTCCTCGCAAATGAACATAAAACGTTTCAAATTTATTCTGGAGAGCCTTAGATTTTACAGTCGCGCTATTCGTGATGAAAGGAGACAATTAGACAAGCTAACAGCTATTCGGGAAATATTTACTGTGTTTGTACGCAACTGCCACAAATCTTACACCCTTGGAGAAAATGTTACAGTAGACAAGAAGCTGGAAGGATTCTGTGGAAGGTACAGTTTTCGCCAATATGTATCAATCAAAACAAACGAGTATGGATTCTTAAGTGTGGATTCTTAAGTATTTTACCTGTAAAATTTGGAAATATACGCTGTGTTGCAACCAGAAGGATTTACCAACTGAGCAATAAACATTTTGATGTTGTTCTGTGACTATGTAAACCTATATATCAGTAAGGGCGAAATGTGAAAGCGGACAACTGGTTTACTAGTACTGGAATGATAATAGAGCTATGAAGGGAGAATTTTTCTTTTGTTGGCATGATGAAGAAAAACAAGCGTGGAGATTTCTCTAGAGTTTGCTATCAGTAAAAGAAGGGATGCCCACATTTCCTTTTTTGGCTTCCACAAGACTGAACAATAGTTTCCTCCGTACCTAAAAAGGGGACGTGTGTGATCCAGGCATCACGTTTGCATGAAGATAATTCGATAGATGCTGACATTGTAGATAAACGGAAACCATCCACCGTAAATTTTAAAATAGCGTTAAGTGTGGTATTTTCACAGCGGATAAGCCGAATGCTTTGTACAACGCTGCAAGAAATGTGGGCCGCTGGTCAATGGTTGTATTTTTGTAATGATTAGTGCCGTTGGAATCTATGCACAAGTGATTTATTGTGACAACAGTAAGAATTGTATCAGAAGGAAAGGGTTCTTGAATCAGCTATGTTATACAATGTTGTTTTCTTCGCTAAAGTCTGCATAACTATTGAAATTTTGTACAGAGAACTCTATAACTATGCCTTATCTATCAATAACTCTGAAAAAAATATATATTTCTGAAAAAAATGGTGCCAGCTTCACAGTAGGAGCTCGTATGGGGTTCTTAATTAAGTTGCAATTACCTCTTAAACTATTACCTGCACTAAAAAATTCTACTAGGAATTTCGATAGAACTCTTCACGTGGTGTCCAGAACTGTCATCAGAACTGTTGTACGAATATATTTATATTTTCTGTAGAGAAAGTGTGTCCCACATTAAATCGATTTTTCACAAACTACTATCGCCATAGAAAAATGTTATTAGGATTTTCGATAGAGCTCTTGGGGTTCTGTTCAGAACTGTCCTCAGAATTGTTGTACAAGTTTTAATTTTTGCGAAAATTGACAAAAAATGTTTTCGATTGAAGCATTTTTTCGAGTATTGTCGTTTTCTTCGCTAAATTCTGCAGAACTATTGAAATTTTGTACAAAGAACTCAAGAACTATGGCATACCTGTCAAGAACTGTCAAAGAAATATACATTTCTGAAAAAAAGGGTGCCAACTTCACAGTAAGTGAAAAGATTTTCTCCTTAAATTGCAATTATCTCGTAAGCTATTAGCTGCACAAAAAAATGTTACTTGGGCTTTCGATAGAACTCTTGGAGTTCTGTTCAGAACTGTGCTCAGAACTGTTGTACTTATTTACAATTTGCGAAAATTGACGAAGAATGTTTTCGATACGAAAATTTTTTCGAATATTGTTTTCGTCGCTAAATTCTGCAGAACTATTGAAATTTTGTACAAAGAACTCTAGAACTATGGCATATCTACCAAGAAATCTGAAAAAAGTATGCATTTGTGAAAAAAAGGGTGCCAACTTCACAGTAAGTGAAAAGATTTTCTCCTTAAATTGCAATTCTCTCGTAAGCTATTAGCTGCACAAAAAAATGTTACTTGGGTTTTCGATAGACCTCTTGGAGTTCTGTTCAGAACTGTGCTCAGAACTGTTGTACTTATTTACAATATGCGAAAATTGACGAAGAATGTTTTCGATACGAAAATTTTTTCGAATATTGTTTTCGTTGCTAAATTCTGCAGAACTATTGAAATTTTGTACAAAGAACTCAAGAACTATGGCATACCTGTCAAGAACTGTCAAAGAAATATACATTTCTGAAAAAAAGGGTGCCAACTTCACAGTAAGTGAAAAGATTTTCTCCTTAAATTGCAATTATCTCGTAAGCTATTAGCTGCACAAAAAAATGTTACTTGGGCTTTCGATAGAACTCTTGGAGTTCTGTTCAGAACTATGCTCAGAACTCTTGTACTTATTTACATTTTGCGGAAATTGTCAGAGAATATTTTCGATACGAAAATTTTTTCGAGTATTGTTGTTTTCTTCGTTACATTTTGCAGAACTATTGAAATTTTGTGGAAAGAACTCTAGAACTATGGCAAATCTAACAAGAACTGTGAAAAAAATGTATATTTCTCGAAAAAGGGGTGCTAACTTCACACGACTCTGGTGAGACCAGTGCTGCTTTCCAGTCTTTAAGTACGTACATTTTGCCGAGTAGATGTCGAAGGAATCCACTGTAACTCCATACCACTGTAGATGTTTCAGCAACAGAACTTGAAATCGAAAGAAAGTAAGAGTCGTTTCAGCAGTTACTAGTGAAGGCATAGCAACGGCCCGAGAGTATAACTACAATAAAGCTTCGTATGGAGCTTAAAGTTTCCCTTAAAACTGATGATTCTAGTGGTTGTGTAAGCAAAGAATGATGTGATATTAAAGTCGCTGTGCACTTGCTGCACGACTGCGTTTGTGTAACAAAAATTCTGAACTTGGCTGCAGATGTTCCTCGGTGTGCTGCTGCTGCTGCCTCTGTTGGCTGAGGGTTCGTTCCTCAACGACCTCTTCTGCAACCTGCCTGATGCCTCCACTGAGAGCCTCAACATCACCACGGTAAGCTCTGGAGAAAGTGTAACGGAGGAAGATGGCTACTCTCAGTAAAGTGAACTGTTTTTATCCTGTCCTCCGACCTATAGGCAGTGGTTTGAATCATAAACGTGACAAACGAACTGCCAAAGGAAACCAACAGATTCAGCCTCAAACAGGAACGCAAATAGAGCTAAAGGAAATTCCAGAAGCCTGGTTATTATGTGCTGGATGCACATCATTGAACAAAATTGTTTATTGGAAAAAGGTTGTGGTATTTGTTACTTGTAATTTAATATTATCTCACATGATGATGCTTTGATCCATAAGACTAATCTAAGCACCACTGTGTATGGAATGCAAAAATATACCTCGAACTTAGGGGCTTATAGAAAATAATGAAACATTGTAAGTCGTGGGTGTAGTATTGTGAGATACATGTCATGGATTTCGGAATTAGTCAACATCGTTATGCTAGAACTGGCGTTGTAGACTGAAAGAGCCGTGTCATATACTGTTTAGCTGGTCGTTCCACATGTGGTCTACGGTAGGGCTAGCGTCTCTGACTAGTGGTTAGAACTGCCTCAGTGCCTGGTTTGAACCTCGCCACTCTTCATAAATTTCGGATAAAAATCACCAGCAACAGCAGCCGATGTCTTCCGGAATACGAAGTCACCCTTTTTCTGCCAACGGCATCGCCAAAGAGGACGGAGGAGCCGACAGAGGTTCACAGCACTCTCTTGCTATTGGGGTGGGAAACTGTCCCCAAAGGCAGAAGAATCAGCAATGATCAGCGGCATGAAGATACAGATTGCAATGGAAACCACTACATTAAATGCACATAATGTGTATACACAGGTCACATGACCGTTCATTGGAAAAAATGTGTCATGATGATCTCTCCATAGGCAAAAGATGCCCGACTAGTCCCATATTCGGAACTCCTGGAGGGGCTGCGGTAGGGAAGGTGACCATGAGGAAAAGACTGAGTAACCAACGACAGGATAACGTTCTACGAACCGTGGCGTGGAATGTCAGAAGTATGAAAGTGGTAGAGAAGTAGGGAAGTTATAAAAACTGAAAACGGAACTGCAGAGGCTTTATCTAGATACGGGTGGCGAGGGGGGGGGGGGGGGGGGCACTGAAGCGAAATGGAAAGAAGACAAGGATTTCTGGATGTATGAACATAGGACAATACCAACAGCAGCAGAAAATGGTAAAGTGGGTTACTGTGAACAGTTCAGTGGTCGTGTTGTACTCATCAGAATCAACGGCAAACGAACAGCGACAGCAACAGTTCAGGTGTACGTACCAACGTCGTAAGCAGAGGATGAACCGACAGAGAAAGGATATGAGAGTAGTGAACGGGCATTTCATTACGCAAAGAGAAATGAAAATCCAGTAGTCATGGCGGAATTCAATGCAGTTGTATGGAAGGGAGAAGAAAAAAGAAGAATATGGGCTTGGCAGGAGGGACGATAGAGGAGAAAGACTAATTGTGTTACGCAATAAATACGTTAGTAATAGCGAATACTCTGTTTAAGAATCACAAGAGGAAGACGCACACTTGGAAAAGGCTGGGAGATACGGAAACATTTTAGTAAGATTACATGATGGTCCGGCGGAGATTCCGAAATCAGATACTGGATTGTAAGGCTTACCAAGCAGCACATAGACCCCAATAGCAATTTAATAATGATGAAGAGTAGGTTGGTTGATTTTGGGGAGGGGGCCAAATAGCCAGGTCATCAGTCCCATTGAATTAGCGAAGGATGGGGAAGGAAGCCGGCCGAGCCCTTTCAGAGGAACCGTCCCGTCATTTGCCTGAAGCGATTTAGGGAAATCACGGAAAACCTAAAAAAAAAAAATGTGAGTCCAGTGTGCTAACCACTGCACCATCTAACTCCTTATGAAACGTAAGCTAAAGTTTAAGGGTGGGGAGCACCAACCAGAAGTAAGTGAAACTAAAGTAGTAAGTTACTAAGAGAGAAGGAAATCGGCGACTTCCAGTCGATAGCACTGAACTAAATTACTCCAGGAGTAAATTTTACATTTGCTCCGGAAGTAAATTTATTCACACCAATACTGGTGGAGAGCACCATTTAAGAGTACGCTACTGCGGGGGCAGTAGTAGGAGTAAAGTAAGAGAGTTAGGTGCGATCTTAAAGTTCTGTGTTTTAAATGTCGAATTCTCTGTATTGCCTGGACTACGAAGAATATATGGAGATGGAGGAAGAGATGCACCATCACAAGAACGAGAGCTGTAATGAAGAGAAGAGACCAGTTTGCGATGTATAGCGGCAGTGATTTCAAAGAGTGGTTTGCGTTTCGTAAGGAATCTTTTGAGATGCTGCTTGGTATTCTGGAGCCGTTACTACAGCATAATTCTGACCGTAACCATGCTTTGTCTCCTACGCTGCAACTTCTTTGTGAACTGCGAATCTTTCGCACGGCACTTATCTAATAGTAGCAGGGGATCTCATTAATATCCATCGTACTACTGCTGGAAGAGCTTTTAATATTGCGATAAACAGTTTAATTGCCTTAAAGCCACTGCATGTGTCCATGCCACAGAGCCAAGAAAATAAAGGAGTATCAAAGAACAAAGGGAATTCTATCGAACTGGTGGATTCTCAGATGTCATAGGGACCATAGATTGTGTACTTATATCCATACTTTGTCTATGTGAAGCGCAAGCAGAACTATGCAGAAATTGCAAGAATTTATTTTCTATCAATACACAAATCATCTGTGGTGCCAATATGAAGATTTTGAACGTGGTAGGCCTTTGCCCGGGTTCCACAAATGTTGGGGACAATAGCAGAATTGCTGCCGCATTTGTTAATGGACAATATGATGGGTTGCTTGTTGGAGATATTGTTATGCTCTCTCCAAACATCTTATGACGCCTGCGTTCCGAGCCCAAACAGGAGCCGAACGGCGTTGCAATAGAGCCCATAATGCTACCAGATGTGATATAGAGCGAGCGCTCGGTGTTTCAAAGCAACGTTTCCAAATTCTCACTAAAACAATGCTATTTAAATCAAACAGGTGTGGGAATGTTATTGTGGCTGCTGCAGTTCTACACAGCTTTGGAATAGAAGTTAAAGATGTGTTTTACCCTGATGCTGTGGAGGTGAATGACATCGAACAATATGCATTTCAGCCCGAAGCAGATGCTTCGGGCCCAGCTGTCAGAAGGTCTATGATACTTAATTACTGTAATTAAAATTGTACCTAGTTTGCTAGTAAAATTAGAAGTTAGTGTAAAGACTTTTCCTTCTTAAATGAATAAATAAGCCAACGTATTGTCACTACTCGAGAAAAAAGTGACCCATTTTATTTATGTGTAATTTTATAGTTATGTTGTATTTTTTTCTTTCTTTTTTTTTTGCTAGGGGATTAACATTCTCATTTTATTTCTTAACTGAGTGTATAGTCATACAATGTTTCGATTATTTCTAGATAACGGATTTACTTCATAATATTGCAAATTCAGATAAATATTAGATGTTGTATTAACAAAACTTAGTACAGCTCCTAAAATGATAAACACAAATATTATGACTTACAAGAAACAAGAACATATTAACCATTTTTATGAAAACAAACAAAAACAAACACTCCAAACCGACGTTTCACGTAAGTCACATGCAACGAAAATCTGTAGCGCAACCATCTGTGTGTGGCGTGTTTATAATTATGTATTATTTATATTTTAGGACAATTAATCTGTAAAAAACACACCACATGTCATAAAGAAAGCGTGTAAACCGTCTGAGGATTATCACAACAATTCGAAACCGGTGACGGTAGCCTTTGAATAAAGAAACTGAAAGTAAATTTGTGGCTGGTTGCTGTCCTAACACTATGAACAAGGAACAATAAGACTGGAAGACCAAGAACGAAGTGCTCGGATTGAAAAGGTTGTACGGCACGGGAAGGGATGTAGTCTTTCCCCACTACCGTTCAATCCGTACATCGAAGAAGCAATGAGGGAAGCAAGAGTGGGATTGAATTTAAGGGTGAAAGGATATCAGTGATAAGATTCGCTGATGACATCGCTATACTCAGTTTAAGTGAACAAGAATTACAGGATGTGTTGAATGGAATGAACAGTCTAGTGAGAACAGAATATGGATTGAAAATAAGTCGGGAAACTTAATATCAAAATTTGGGGATCACGAAGTAGACAAAAAAAATGTCAAATGTGTGTTAAATCTTACGGGACTGCTAAAGTCATCAGTCCCTAAGCTTACACACTACTTAACCTAAATTATCCTAAGGACAAACCAAACACACACACCCATGCCTGAGGGAGGACTCGAACCTCCGCCGGCTTTGTATCTGCTCGGTGCGGACGTCGCAAGATACCCGTTTCAGTTCGTAGTTGATCCATTATCTCAGTTTTTTTTTTTTATTACAGAGGGCAACTAACCCTCTGACCGAACACGCTGAGTTACCGTTCCGGCGACCGCTCGGCTAATCCCGCGCGGCGAAGCAGACAAAGTTGAGGGATTCTTCTACCTAGGCAACAAAATAACCCATGACGGCCGGAGCAAGGCGGACGTAAAAAGGAAACTAGCACTGGCGGAAAGAGTATTCCGGTCCAATAGAAGTCTACAAGTATCAAACATAGGTCTTAAACTGAGGAAGAAGTTTCTGAGACCGTACGTTTGGGGCACAGCACTGTGTGACCGAGAGACATGGGCGGTGGGAAATCCGGAACAGAAGAGAATCTAAGCCTTTGAGATGTGGTGCTAGAGAAGAATGTTGAAAATTAGGTGGACTGATAAGGTAAGGAATGAGGAGGCTCTGCGCAGAATCGGCGGGGAAAGAAAAATATGAAAGAAGGGACAGGATGACAGTACATCTGTTATGACATCAAACTTCCATGATATTAAAGGCAACTGTAGAGGGTAAAACTGTAGAGGAAGATAGAAATTGGAATAGACCCAGCGAGTAATTGAGTATGTAGGCTGCAGCTGCTACCCGAGGTGAAAAGTTTGACGCGGAAGTTGGATTCGTGGCGTGCTGCATTAAACCAGTCAGAATAATGATGACTCAAGAACTGTTATTTAGGTGCAAAATATACGACATGCAACAACTACAAGCTGAAGAACCACATACCGTAAATTACTTCACATACGAATGCGTCTAATAAATTGATCGTCGTATATTGATACATGTTACTTTAAATTGTATTCGCTTTCCTAAGAACGTCATTACTTTAGGTACAACTGGCGAGTTTTCGCTCGTTTACAGGCAGAGAAGACGTGGTACGCGCAGTACCAGTACAACATCCCCGGCGCGTCGCTGCTCGGATGCCTCACTGTGGTACAGTCTCCGGGAGATAGCAGCGACGAGATGAACATCAATGGCACATTCAGCAGCCTGCCTCTGTAAGTATCCGCTTTCTGGTGTTCCACAGCAGTCGTGTCATTTTCTGCTTCTGGCATCGCTCTATTCAGAGCAGTTACCCTTTAACGTAACATACTTAGACAGACAGCTGTACACCTGGAAAACATTAATGTCAATCACTGCCTGTTCAACACACTGTTTACCCCGCTACGTATCGCTGTCTCCTGCATGGTTCTTTATTTTAGTGTTCTTCTCGTTTCTGTAAACTGAGAAGCGTATGGTGAATAGGTTGACGTATGCACCAAGACGACGATATTTTATGATGTTAAAGTATTTCGTGAGGTTTGTTGGGTCTCCAGCCGGGTGCAGTCGTTTTCAAACCACGATATTTCTACAGCGTTCCTTGCCGTCATCTTCAGGTGATACCTGCAGACTGAGCGTCTCCGCTGAATCTTCTCCCCTTTATACTCTGATCGCTGCCCACCCCTTCCCCCGCGTCATGCCGCACGCGTCGCTGCGTAGAGTGGTGATGGGGAGGGGCGGGCTGCTGGCTGCTGGATGCGAACTGTGGACCATCAGATGTCCTGTGGCCTTCCTCGGGCGTGGAAGTCGCTTTGGGTCGGCGCTGTGCTTTTAGTTGGCTGAGTTCTGGGTCCAAGGCTTTGCTGAGGTTGAACCCGGCGTCTCTGTTGATCAGCCCATCAGCTACACGTATTTCAATCACCTCCTTCAGAACACAGTCCCAAAAAGTTGAGGCCTGCCGTAAAACTTCCGTTTTCGCGTACTCCATAGTATTTGCAGTATCCATGTAATGTTCCGCAACCGCAGATTTTGTAGGTTGCTTCAGTTCAGTGTGCCTTCTGTGTTCCTGGCATCTTTCTTCGACTGTCCGTACAGTTTTCCCGATGTATGCCTTACCGCATTTACACGGAACACGGTAAACACCCGGTTTGCGGAGCCCCAGGTCATCTTTTACTGTACCTAGCAGGGCACGCGTTTTCGGAGGTGGTGGAAGACACATTTGATGTTAAGCCGAGCCAGAATTCTACTGATTTTGTTGGATACTTTGCCGGCATAACGGACGTACGCCATTGCCTTCTCGTCCTCTTTGTTCGCTCTCTGCTGGGCCTGTGCATTCTGCCTGAAAGCACGTCGAATTTGACTCTCGTTATATCCGTTCTTCTTGAAAACGTCCTTAAGGTGGTTAAGTTCCCCTTGTAGGCTTTCCTATCCGATACTGCGCGGTCCCTGTGTACCAGTCTTCGCAGTACACCCTCACGCTGTGAAGGATGATGGCAGCTGGTAGCGTGCAGATACAGATCAGTGTGGGATTCTTTCCTGTCTCCCAAGGTGCCATCCTCTTTGCGCTTGACTAGGACGTCCAGAAAACGGGAGTTCACCACTCTCTTCCACCTCCATGGTGAATTTGATGTTAGGATGCAGAGAATTCAGACGTTGGAGAAACTCTTGAAGTTTTTCTCTTCCATGTGGTCATATCACAAATGTGTCATCAACATATCTGTAAAAGCACATAGTGCTGCAGTTTCCAGTGCTTTCTCTTCGAAGTCCTCCATAAACAAGTTTTCTACCACTGATGACAGGGGACACCCCAAGGCAACACCGTTCGTTTGTTCGTAATAGTTTCCATCGAAGAGAAAGAATGTTGATGTGAGGACAAATTCGAAAAGCTTGGTCATTGTCGGGTTGAATTTCTCCCTAATCAACTTAAGAGAGTCATCAAGCAGCACTCTGGTGAAAAGCGAGACCACATCAAAGCTCACCATGAGGTTCTGGTTACGGAGACGCAGCTCCTGCAGCCGTTGAATGAAATGCGCAGAATTCCTGATGTGATGCTGACATTTCCCGACGTGAGGGCTTAATTCCACCGTTAAATATTTGTCTATCTGGTACGTTGGAGCGCCTATGTTGCTGACGATAGGGCGCAAAGGAACATCCTTTTTGTGCACCTTTGGTAACCCTTAGAGCCTTGGGGGTGCAGCAGTTCGAGGTCGGGGCTTCTTGACGATTTCCTTCGGCAGGCACTTGTGTAGAAGCTCAATAGTCTTCCTTTTCACCCTGTTGGTCGGGTCTCCCTTCAGTTTTCTGTATGCTGGATCCTCGAGTAGGTCGTACATTTTGTGATTGTACTCTGATAATGGAAGCAGTACAGCTGCATTTCCTTTATCCGCGGGTAAAATAACTATTTTACGATCGTTCCGTAGTTCTCGAATGGCAGCTCTTTCTGCTTTCATGATGTTCGGCCTCGGTAGAGTGGCTTTGGTAATCGCACGGCACGTTTCCCGACGTGTCTCTTCTGCTTTTTCGCTGGGAAGGGTTGAAATTACTTGTTCTATAGACTGATGAAGTCTGCGATGGGTATAGTAATCGGTGTTGGTGCGAAATTTAGTCCCTTTTCCAGAACTGATTTTGCTGCGTCGTCAATCTCCTTCCCGGTAAAGTTGATTACGGTTCGTCGTTGCACTTCTTGCGCCTGTTGTTCTCTGGCTGCCAGACGTTGGAACTTGGAGACTTGTTTAAAAGTGGCGCTGTGTCGAGACAGGTCCGCATGAGCCCAAGACTCAGTGTCGACCCACTCCCAAGAATCGGGCGAGAGCAAACAAGCCATCTCTAAGTAGTGCGCGAGTAATTCCTTAGATGTCGTGTCTAGCCGCCGACGGGTGTGCCGGATCCTTTCTCTTGCAAGCGCCAGACTAGCTCTTCTTGTGATCCGGTGGGCGGCCGCGGTGTTTATATGATGTGTAATCACATAAATTTAGTGAGGTGTTGACGTTTATAATTTATACCCTGATAATAGTTGTTTATGTTTTTGTCATCTTTCCGTTCACTCCACGCCCCCTATTCGTCCACCTGATCTCCTCCTGGTTCCTTCCACTCCCCCCTCCCCATTTTTCTCTATTCCTGTCTCCAACCCCTGCCTCCCCCTCCACTCCCGGTGTATTGAATTGTTTTTTATTTATATTACCTCACAGTTTACTTAATTTCACTTTACCATAACAACTCGTTCTTAACTTATGAAGTGTTACCATTTTCTTAATTTTGCACATGTACGTAGCTACATATGATATGGTTTGTAATGTCATAATTTGAATTTTAACGTTTCAAGCAAGTTTAGCAACCCTTCGCATATACCACTCATGCCCTCTGTCGCAAGCAGCTTCCCTTAGCCCAAGCATTACGCATGCGACGCTAATGGAGTTATGGAGAATTTTGGTGGTCTTCAAAGTTTTAATAGTCGTGACGTCATTACTGAATATTGATGAAGTTTTCAAAAGGGATATTGGTACGTCTTACTTTTAGTCTACGATGTCTTTCGTTGTTAGGACACGTTGTCGCTGTAAGGTTGACGAGGATGAAGTTGTGTATGTATGGAGTAATAGTCAGTGCATATGAAAATGTAAATTTTGTTGGAGATTTGACTTGTATTATCAGGAATAAAGATACCTTTTCCCAAAAATAAAGACACCTTTTCCAATTGATCTTAAAAAAAGCAGAGTAGCGATTCTTCTTGGTGTTGTAGCTCTCATGGGCACCCTAGGGTGATCTTTGTGTGAGGCACCCCTTCTTTCTCTGTGAACTACGTAGTCTTCTGCGTCGCGGAAGTGTACTTCCTGTGACTGTTGGTCAGTTACTAGTCAATGACGACCAGCATGTTGTGCATGCTTTTAATATTACGGAATTAAATTTTATATTTTACTGACCCCTTCTGACCATATTTCAGCGTACCTCCACTACAACATGTAACTCAGTAAGTCTGAATAATTTTTGTATTCGAAACGAATTATTATTGTTACTGTGGTATTGGCTGTCAAACTGTTTAGGCTGCCATTACTTTCCTTTCGAAGAAGACTTTTTGTAAACGTTAAATCCATGTTCACGAGGTTTAAATAAACCTTCCATTTTTCAACTGATTGGATGTATATTATTTCTTCACGAAGATGTTTCTTGTTAACATTTGACGACTAAAACTTCCCACCACCTGGTACTGCAAAAGAAACAAGACCTAATAATACTAAAAAAATTTAATCATAAAAATTTTAACAGAACGAGGCAATGGAAAAGCGGATACAAAATGAATAAAATTTTAAAAAATGAGTTTCCTTTACTGTTACTGAATTATGTAAAAGAGGAGACAATTTTTAAGTAATCTGATATCAGAGATTAGGGTACTCTTCTTTCACTTTCTATTTCATAGCCGCGCGGGATTATCCGAGCGGTCTAATGCGCTGCAGTCATGGACTGTGCGGCTGGTCCCGGCGGAGGTTCGAGTCCTCCCTCGGGCATGGGTGCGTGTGTGTTTGTCCTTAGGATAATTTAGGTTAAGTAGTGTGTAAGCTTAGGGACTGATGACCTTAGCAGTTAAGTCCCATAGGATTTCACACACATTTGAACATTTCTATTTCATACTAGTCACAGCAGCTTTGTTGGATCCTACGTCAAATAGACGGCGTGCTGTTTCCCCGTCTATGTGGTAGGTCAGGTACTCGAAATGTAGTCTTCCTTTCAAACTCGGTTTCAGATTTTAATTCAAATTACAGGTTTGTTCGACCTTGTCCCCTTCATTGTATTTATTCATCCTTATTCTGGCACCGAGCCGTTTAGTTACATTTCTCTATGGTATGTAATATCATTCTGTCTTGGGCATGCATTAGTTCAAAAAATGTTCAAATGTGTGTGAAATCTTATGGGACTTAACTGCTAAGGTCATCAGTCCCTAAGCTTACACACTACTTAACCTAAATTATACTAAGGACAAACACACACACCCATGCCCGAGGGAGGACTCGAACCTCCGCCGGGACCACCCCAAGCATTAATCAATTGGCACGTTCTATTTTGCCTCTCTCTGGGGAAGTACCAGCTATTGCAACCAGTGAACTAAATTTTGCATCATTGCACAGTGTCTTATAGACGGGGGTGCTCCATTGCTGCTGTCTCCCTTCTTCCGTGAAGGATTCACAATCACAAATCGGTTGCTGTGTATTTTTCTGTATAAATATTCATGGTACACACCGTTTCCTGTCAAACCCTGAACAAGATAGCGATTCAATCATTTAGATTTTCTCCCTGAGAACCACTGGCAGAGGGCTTCCAATTCTCCTCCCACAAATACATAGAACGCCCTCTCACAGAGATTCTATTGTCTTCTTGAGTCTCAAGAATTTTATTTACTCTACTTTTTCCAAATTTCTTCATTTTGAGTAGATGGCTGCAATTTCTCTGATATACAGACGAAGAGAACACACAATGAATAGTAGCGTCGTATACCACTTGAAAAATAAAAATCCGAAGTGGTAGATCGGTACCCGAACCTTGATATTGAGATTAACAGGTATCCATTCATCAAATGGTCTATCCGATTCGCCCATCCGAAGGGCGCTTCCATCCCTCAAAAATTAAGAGACACCCGCTGTGTTAACTGATTGTTTCTCTTTTTATCTTAGCTGTCAAAGTTCATTTTCTTTACGAGATCTATCGTAGTGCCCTTTCGGGTGTTGATTCTATTTCATGTTCAGTATTCCGACGACCGACTCATTCGTCTTCTGTTCGGTGACCAGGCAGCGAGCACGCAAAACAGCTAAACTCGCAGAACCTGAAGAAACTGAATGGGTTGACCGTCGAAAAATGGTTCATATGGCTCTGAGCACTATGCGACTTAACTTCTAAGGTCATCAGACGCCTAGATCTTAGAACTAATTAAACCTAACTAACCTAAGGACAGCACACACATCCATGCCCGAGGCAGGATTCGAACCTGCGACCGTAGCGGTCGCTCGGTTCCAGACTGTAGCGCCTAGAACCGCACGGCCACTCCGGCCGGCGTTGACCGCTGAAATACTCGTATTGTGCATAAAATGGAACACCAGAAAGCACACCATGAATCATTAACGCCGAGGAAACCCGGTACATCTCATCTTTTAAAGATCTGTTAAAGTGGAATATCGAGACCTGTATAATATGTAGCTATAATTGTAAGATGACCAAGTGCATTAATTTTTGTAAAAAAATTATTTTCCAGTCTTCCTTGGCATGCTCTCGGCAAATTCAACGGCAACCGCATGGACAGCAAAGTGGACGGCATATGTAAGTGAGACTTCTTTGTGCAGCGAAAGAAACAATTTATGCGAACATATCGGGTCTAAGGTTCTTTGTACGCTTCATATTCATGACGAATGCCATTTTTGATAAGCAAAGATCTTCCATCTCTGTACAGAATAGTTATTCCTCGACAGATGTCCAGCATTTAATCACATCTACATAGGCAATATGTACAATGATGGTAAAGTCGTCTGAGTCCTTTAGCAGCGTCATTTCCTTCTTAAAAATTCCTTTAGTGCAACACAACAATAATATTTTGGATTCACCTTCTCTTTCAATATCGTCTCTCAGCATTTTACCAAATAACGACAGCCTCATGGCAGTGCGAAATCTTGTGCCCAGTAACAGCAGTTCGTGGACTGTAAAAGCGCAGGAAAAATACCTATTTATTATAAGAGTTGAGCCGTCTATGGGAACAATTGTAACCCTAAAGAAGATCGCAGCAGAGAGATCGAAAAGTTATGCACTGAAGAAATTTAAAGGTGAAGACAAGGATAAGTAACGATTGAGAATATTTTACCATCAATGACAAAGCACACGAAAGCATGCAAACTTAAAATATACACTGCCTAATAGCACCTAACGTTACTTTCATCAGAAAGAACGGCAGACACTCGTGTTTATTAGCTGATCGCTTTTAGTGTATCAATGTAAACCGCGGAAAAGGTGACATGTACTTTTGATTTCACCTTGTGTTGCTAACTAGTTGCCATCTATTTACACGATGTTTTTTTCAAGTCCCTTATTATCAAATTAATGTTGAGAATTACTAAGCAGAGTACACATTGCGTACCTGGATGTGATTAACACCATTGTAAGTTTCATGATAATCGGGTAGCAATCAAACACAGATCAAAGAATAAATACTGGGCATGCAGCTTCGTGTTTGCTTGTCCAGAATTTCATACATCACACACATTCTAGCTGAAATTACCTCTGTTTTACAATTAATGCATGGTTTTTTCTTTGTACAATGAGAGGTAATTTGTGTCAGCCTGTACTCTCTAACTGATTTGTGCTGCAGGGGACCTTCCACTGAGCGGCCCGCATAACATCGTGTACACCGACGCCGAGATCTTCATAGAACACTTCTGCGTTGCGGGAGTCGGTAAGTTTCAGTTGCCAGCAGAAGTTGGACCACGAGCGCCATGAAAATGGCGAGTGAGGGTGGGGGGAAGTGCATCCCAAGATGTGAAGAATGGCTGGAGGCTCCTTTCGGTATTGTCAGTTTAATTGCCACATGACTACTGCGGCTTCTGACCATGACTCCTCGGTGAAGGCAGGACTTGATACTGCCCTGCAGACATACTAGTAACAGTTGTTTCATTTCAGTTAAATGTCCTCGACTTCATAACACGGACATTGGACAGACTACAGATGTCTAAACCGACTCACTGGTGAAAAGGTGAAAATCGTGAAGATGAAAGAGACAATAGACGCAATGTAGTGTGTGGTGCGTCTATCGAGCCTCAGGTCAACACTGTCAGAAGTTACTGGACATCCTGATTCAGTGTGATTCCTGAAATCACAGGCTACGTATCCGAGGGTACCTACATGCAGGCTGACTAATACAAGCGTTAACTAATACGTATGTTCAGAGGCAATTCAGACTTCATGTCTCTTGATCTAAGTAAGACTTAAGGAAAATAAGGACGCTGTCATGTTGCTGTTGTAGTGATCTTCAGTCCGAAGACAGGTTTGACGCAGCTCTACATGTTATTCTTCCCTGTACAGGCCTCTTCATCTCAGAATTACTACTTCAGCCTCCATCCGTTTGCACCTCATTACTATGTTCATGCTACAATTTGTATCCTCTTACACTTCCCTCGATGATACTTTGATTGCTCAGAATGTGTCAACTTGTACCATAATTTACTTTTCACCCCAATACGGTTCGGTAACTCCTCATTAGTCACGCGATCTATCCATCCAATCTTCGACTTTCCTCTTTAGCACCACATACCAAAAGCTTATATTTTCATCTTGTCATAGTTGTTTGTCGACCATCTTTCACTTCTCTAGAAGGTTACACTCCAGACATTTACCTTCGGAAAAGACTTCCCAACACATCACTTTGTACTACATGTTAATAAATCATCAGTGTCTGCTACCTTTAGTATCTAGTTTCTTAATGTAATTCTCTCAGCGTTGCCTGGGCCAATTCGACTACGTTTCGTTACCGTCTTTTTATTTTTGTCGGTGTTATCTTATAACCTCTTTTCAAGACACTATACACACCGTTCTACACCTACATCTCTATTCCGAAAGCCAGCATGCCGTGTGCGGTGGAGGGTACTTCGTGTACTACGGTCACATCCGCCCATTTCCTGTTACAGTCGCTAATGGTTCTTGGGAAGAACGACGGCCGTTACACCTCCACGTGGACTCGAATCTCTCTGATTTTACCTGTCTGGTATTTTTGTGAGATATACGAGTTTAAAGGAGGAAGAAATATATTTTTTGATTCTTCTAGGAAAGCACTCTCTCGGAACTTGAACTGTAAGCGAAACCGTTATACAGCGACTGCCAATGGAGTTGGTTGTCTATCTCCGTGACGCTTTCGAGCTCACTGAATGAAGGCGTAAAAAAACGCGCTGCTGTTCTTTGTATCTTCTCTACTTCCTCTATCAATTCTATCTAGTATGGATCCCACACTGACGAGTAGTATTCAACGACGGTTTAGGAAGCTACCTCCTTAGTTGATGGACTAAATTTCCTCAGGATTCGTCCAATAACTCTCAGTCTGTCATCTCCAATTCCTGCGATTAGTTTTATGTGGTGGTTGCACTTTAAAAAGCTCAGTACACCTAGCCCTAGATACTTTGTGGAAGTAACTTCTTCCAGTGATTGTTCTACAATCGTGTAACCAAAAAGTAATCGGTCTTTCTGTCTATGTATACGCAATACGTTACGTTTGTTACTATAGGTTACCCGTCTTGAGCTGACTGCAGTTTAATTAAAGAAAGAATTACGCCAGACGCGTTTCGCTTTTATTTATAAAGATCTTCCGTGCTTATTCTGCAAATTGGAAACATACGTTTCTACATCCTTGGCTGTTTCAGGTTAAAAACAGCGTTTTGTTTATAAAGTTGGTGTGCAAGTGACACTGTGTTTCTCTCCTTGTTAGCAGCGGTTGGAGTCGAAAGATTTCGTTTCACATTTGCACTTAGCAGTTTTTGCTATTCTGCAGTGTTGGTTGTGCTGCGTTATTTACATTTCACTTTCTTAACTGTTTCTCATTCCGCACTGCCACAGTGTTTATGTTGGTTCGTTTCCTTTATTCATGTTGTGATCGTTGCTAACCTGTAAAACTAATTTTGTGTGTGTGTGTGTGTGTGTGTGTGTCTGTGTATGTGTGAGTTAATGAAATATTTTTTAATAGTCCGACAATTACAGATATAGACAATTTTCAAAAAAAGAAATGAACACCATAATACAAACAGCCACAAACAATGCATACAAAGAGAACTTAGTAACAAAGCTGAACAAGAAAATCAAGAAACAGAAAAGAAAAAACACCCGGCTGTCACCAACACAAGGACAAAATCACACAGAAACAAATACACAAAACATAAGAATAGAAACAACACAAAGTGTGAAAGAAACACAAAGTAAAAGATGGTACACAATGACATACAACCATACCCATAAGAATAGAAACAACACAAAGTGTGAAAGAAACACAAAGTAAAAGATGGTACACAATGACATACAACCACAAATACACACTCAAAAAACGAGGCATAAAAATAGCCCACCAAACCAACAACTCAATTCAGAAAGGGACCGATGACCTACGAGTATGGTCCCTCACTCCCCCCCCCCCCCTCCCCCGCTCTAAACCAACGAACCAATCAATTCAGAAATACTTCCCAAAAATGATAGGAAAACTGATCTATATCAGAAAACAGAAATATACCAACTGAAATGCAGTACATGTGATGGAAAATACGTAGGTCAAACCAAGAGGACATTTGAAGCCAGGTACAAAAAACATGTAAGAGCATGTAAGTATAGGACAAATTCAACTTTTGCAGAACACCGACATAACATTACAACCACATACACAGACATGGATATATAAGGATAAACAACAACAAAAAACACCTCCTCACCTTACGAGAAAACTACCGCAATCAAAAACCACAACAGAAAAGAAACAACTTATAAATGATCGCACCAACTTGGCAAATCACGCGCTCTTTGACTGACTGACCACTTAACACAACACTAAATGTACACATAGAGCAGGCTCGTCCAAACTGTGCCCCTGGGGCGCTAGCGCCCGCGATCGCCCGCGGCCAGCGCCCCGGGCGAATTCGTATGTTGCTGCAGTGACCGAGCCGTGACGCTTAGCTGGCCGTGCGGACCGCCCGAACGCCAGCCGATAGATATATTTGTTCACCCGACTTCCCTTCGGGCAGACGACGTCTCACGAGTGCTTCAACTGGAGCTGATTGACCTACAGTGCCATATCCGCCTGAAGGACCGCTTTCTTATGTGTAAAACTTTGGATGACTTTTACGGCTGTCTTCCACAGGAGAAATATCCTCTTTTGTACAAGCACGCGGCCAAAGTTCTCTCACAGTTTGGTTCAACGTATATTTGTGAGTGCTTTTTCTCTCTTTTAAAGCATGCTAAAACTAAGAATCGTTCACTCCTTGGCGACAAAAATTTGACCAATTCTTTGAGGTTAGCAGTCTCACGGAATATTGCACCAAGCCTAGACAAAATCGTTTCCTCGAAAAAGAAAAACGTCTAAAATGTTAATTGTCTTCTTTAACAATGTTGACTGTAAGAATTAAAGAGCTTTATACCCTTAATTCTATTTTAATAAGTTTTCAAACTTGGTCAGTTAAAATTATTACGTACAAAACAGCAAACTAAGCATCCGATTTCTAAACTCTGAAAAGGGATACAAAAATTGTAGCACGAAGTACAACAAAAAATACTTCCTTGTAACTACTAACAGAAAGAATGAGACTCTATATCCCTTACATAAAATTAATTCTAAAATAGAATATTTTGTTTACGTTTGATCTGACCGCGGGAGAGCCCAGCGCAGAGCAGTGCTGTGCGGTCACACTCGCTCTGCAGCTCTCTCTCTCTCTCTCTCTCTCTCTCTCTCTCTCGCTCCTATGGCGACACTAGCGACACACGGTCGCGGACGGGAGGTTGAACTACACTGTCTTGTCCATCACCATCTCCTCCCAGATTCTGTCCTATAACCACTGTCCAAGCCCATCCCCACTCTCTTCCCCCCGCCCCCCCCCCCCAAAAAAAAAGTCAACCAGCCCCAACTCCTCTCGCGTCTCTATGTACATACAAGATAATTTAGCAAATGTCACTAGCTCTCACACACACACTAACACACACACACACTAAAGAAACAAAGAAGTAGTTTCCCAAGTTGGCAACACTCAAAGTGAACGAAAGCAAAGGAACAAACATAAACACTGTTGCAGTGCGGAATGAGAAACAGTTTAAGTAAGTGAAGTGTAAATAACGCAGCGCAAGAAATACTACTGCAGAAAGGCAAAAACCGCCAAGCGCCAACGGAAAGGAAGTCTTTCGACGCCAACCGCTGCTGACAAGGAGGGAAGGAGCAGAATATGCACTTGCACACCAACTCTATAAACAACACGCAGTTTTTACTAAAAACCATCTAAAAGTGTACAAATGCATGTATCAAATTTGCAGAATAACCACGGAAGATGCTTTATAAGTAAAAGCAAAAAGTGTCTGGTGTAATTCTTTTTTATTAAATTGCAGTCCGCTCAAGATGGATGACCTATAGTAAAAGATTTTAACAGTTACTGCGGAAGATGGGTACGCAAACGAACGTAATAGGTCACATTTGTTTGTGTTGCGGATGAATTGCCACTCCCTGCACCAAACGACGATCCTCTGCAGATCTGATTGCACTTCGCTACAACTTTCTAGTGCGGCGACTTCTCTGTATACAACAGCATACTCCGAGAAAACCCTCGTGGAACTTTGTATGTTGGCTACTATGTCATTTATATACACTGCGCAAAAGTAATGGACCTATAAAACTCTCCCGGGGTAAGGCCGAAGTCGCTTGTACCTC
The DNA here is from genome assembly GCF_023898315.1 of Schistocerca nitens. NCBI lineage: Eukaryota > Metazoa > Arthropoda > Insecta > Orthoptera > Acrididae > Schistocerca > Schistocerca nitens. The sequence continues at coordinate 573,344,791 of NC_064621.1, read as the reverse complement.
TGAAGTCTTCTTTAAATTTAGAATGACATGGTGTGTTTTATTTGCTCTAAAATCTTCGTCCAGTCACACAGTTGCTCTATTATTCTGTGCATTTGTATTTTGTTCGCTAGGCGGCAGTGTGCAATTGTATCGAATGCCTTCCGGAAGTATGCGGCATCTACCTGGGAGCCCGTATGTGCTGCCTTCTGACTTTTTGAGTCCCATGGGTTTCACACGATCCTTGTTTTCGGAACCCATGTTGATCCCTACAGAGAAGGTTTTGGATCTTCAGAAATTTCATAACATGCGAGCACAATACATTTTCCTAATTCTACGACTGACCAACGTCACCGATGTGGGCCTATAGTTTTTTGCGTCTGCTCGACAACCCTTTTTGAAAATAGGAATGTCCTGTGCTTTTTTCCAGTCATCTGGAACACATTTCTCTCCCAGAGAGCTACGGTACTTTGCCGCTAGCCAAGGGACAAGTTCTTTCACATACTCCATGCAGAATCGTACTGGTATTCCGTCAGCAACGCATTTCCTAGTCCTTTGCGTCTCTAACAGAACTACAATGTCATCGGCAAACCTGTAAGTTTTTATTTGCTCTCCCTAAACTTTAATTTCCTCAAATTTTACTTAGATTTCCTTTGCTGCTACTTTCAGAATTTCAAGCGGTGTATTCGAGTCAACATGGTCAATAGTTTTCGCTAAGTCTACAAATGCTATAAACGTAATTTTTCCCTTCTTTAATCTATCTTCGGATCATTCGTATAATGTCACTACATTTCTCTGGAACTTAAAATAGTATTCTCAGAGGTCGGCTTCTACCAGCTTCTCCATTCTTCTCTGTAAATTATTCCTGCCAATACTTTGCAACCATGACATATTAAACTGACAAATTCACAATGCTATACCTATAAGTAATTACTTTCATAACACCTTGAAAGATGTTCGAAAATGTTCAGGGATGTAATATTCTTACCATTCACAGAATTTACGATTAATAGACAATGTGAAGAGGCAAGAATAATTATGGAAGAACGAGAAAGTTCGCGCATTAGTCAAGACGTAAAACAGGGTACATACAGTCTTTCTGATATACTGTATAACTTCTATATAGAACAAGCAAAGAGGGTAAAGAAAAGATCGGATGTGGGATTACAGGTTTAACGTACATGAGTGATAATACACGCTGATGACATTCCTATCGTTTGTGAAAGTCACGAAGAATTACTGCGCCTTTTAAACTGAATGAACAGTCTGTTGAGCTTAGTATATGGTCTAAGAGTAAAAAGAAACAAGAAGGAAGTTTTTTGTTGATTTGGGCCTGCAGCAAAGTTTCCGTCAGATAACGACATTATTATAAAGAGAGTGCAGAATAGCTGCAATGTAGTTAACAGTCTTTATTTCACTACAAATCTGTTTGTTTTTCATTGTCATTTTCAAGTAACCTCAGAATACAATCTTGGTAGGATCATTTCCGGACTTCATACGCTTTGTATTTTTGGTTGATTACATATTGGTAGTTACGTCTAGGTGAACTAGACGTCCATATTACATGATACTAAACTGTCTCGTAACTGACAGTGCTTAGTTGTTAGTAAAACTATCTAACTGTAATATTAGTTAAGCGTTGAATATGTTTTGACTACATTTCGTCCCGTTTTGGCGATGTAGAAGTTATTGCGGTTGTTTCACATGATTTAATATGTACCTGGATATTCTGAGGATTTTGTAGTACATGAAAGTACTATTTGACCTAGGTGATCTGTCGTTGTGTACATTGTATATAACTAGGTCAAATATCCAACAAAATAAATGCACTGTTCAAAATCACAAATATACAGCTAGACTTTCCTACTAACAGCCACCTCAAAATAAAACTACATTCGGCCAATACTAAATCCTCAGAATATGCTGACCCGGGTCCACATAAAATCACATGTAACAACTGCAATAACATCAGCATCGACCAAACTGGACGAAATGGTCACTATATTATAAGTAAATGAGTACTAGTCAAGTCTAATACTTTCACTTTATATGCCTGATTTTTTTTCCCTGTTTACCTCTCTGGTCTCTGATGTCCCCTGCTTATATAAACTTCATCACTAATTTTGTTTCCCGTACTACAGAATGTGAATGTAATTCTTGTTGCTAATCCTGGGAAGAAGGTCCTTCTTTCTGCTAACAAAAGTAATTACGTTGCACCACTGCTTACAGCATCTAAAACTGTGACCTTGGCTTTACACTTCATGCATTATGTTTCTAAAATATCCTTATCAGCAGTAGCAGTAATTTTCCAAATTGCTGCATTACGACGGTAATTTACAAAATCAGTGATCTCATGTTTGTCACCAAACTTCATTACTTCACCAAGCATTTGCCTCATACAGTTTAATTTTCTCGGAACGATACCTCCAGTACCTTCCTTCCCATAACTCACTCCAGTGTTCCTGTGGAGCAGAGATTCAATTCTGCTCCTCAGAATAATTAGAAAAAGAGGCATACAAATCACTCTGAAATTGCGCAAGTGCTATTGTTTGCTTGATAAGGGCAGTCATTACATTTTCTTCACTCTACAATTTTCTTTAATATATCTAAGGAACCATGTATCGTACTAAAGGAAGTAAAAAGCGAAACCGTACAATGTACACCGTTCCTTAGACATGTGAGACAACTGGAGTCTTCTACTGAAACTCGTACCAAAAACGGGGTGTCATGGCGGGCGCAAATTGGTGTATATTAATATCGTACTTACTGCAGCTTTCTAACACCACTAACATGGTTCAGCATTTGGATATGAATACAGTCAATATGTTAATGTGTAGAGGATGATTTCGTGATGATGTTATAAACTTTCAGGGACGTCGGAGAAGGGTAAATGTATCTGTTTGAGGTAAGGGTTCCTAGTACGGAAACGATCGAGCCTTCAAGTGGAAGCGAAAAACTACTCAAGTTATGCCTAAGTGAGACCGAAAATGCTAAGTCTACGCTACAGTGGTAATGAATTTCATTTACCTGCACAAGTTTCACAACCTGCTACATTTGCAACTTTTATTCAATATGGCGTCCCCCAACATCAATGCATACATTGGACCGTCGCACGAAGTTCTATCGTACCAGTTCTAACATCCCCGGCGTCGTTTGAACTGTGTCACAAGAATTCTTACCAAGAGATTCTCTTCATTCTCGACAGATGTTTCGTACACAAACTTTCCACATGACCCCAAAACAAGGAATCAAGTCGGCTGAGATCAGATGAACACATTCGCCACGAAAGAGGACCTCCTCTGCCTATTCACTTTTCAGGGAATATCTGATCCAGGTGCTTCAGTCCAAAATGAGGTGAGACTACATCGTGTTGGAACTACGTCCGTTGACGAATAACAAGTGCGATATATTTCAGGAACTTGGGAAGAATGTTTTTGTTAAACACTGTGTACGCTGAAGCACGTATTACTCTGTCAGAGGTATCTGAGCGATTTTCGCTTATAAACTTCGACTCGTTCGTTTCCAATCTAGGGTCCGTTACCACAGACCGGTACATTTAGTCTTCTCCATCACCGCTGAAAGTTTGTAAAATCGTAAAGAAATCATCCTGTAATATTTTCTTTTATATTCCTCAAATAATGTCGTGTTGAGCAAACAGTTCAATCAATCTGAACAAATAGCACTAGACCACTGCTGTCATGAAGTGAGGTTTCCTCACAAAACAGTTTTTAAGTTTCATGTCTTTCAAAGCCTATGGAAGTAAATAAAAGTTCTGCTAACAACAAATTTTCCTTACAGAGACTTCGTTTATTCTGACAACCGAAGAGACTCTCAGCGACGAATTGGAAGCCAAGATCTGGGAAATCGTCGAGAATCATCCTGAGGTGAGCAAGTCGAGATACATGAAGGTAACCTGCTGACGACCTACGAGTGAAATCTACGAATGTACTTTTTTTATGACAAATAAATACTGATTTCGGCATACATTTAATATTCACACATCTTAGTCTTCCTTGCCGTTCTAACAGCCACAATGTAAAATGCACTACAACCGTTTACTGGTCTATCAGCAATGTTAATTACCTTGTTTCGTCGAATAGCATTCCAGAAGAAGAAAAATTGTCGTTACTCCGATGATTCCTACGCATATTCACTGAGCATGTCCGTTCCATTTTCGTGTTTATATTACTAAATAATTAGAAAAAAGTTCGGAAAGTAGTACGTCTGATGCCCGCCAAATGACTGACTGAACACTTTAAATAAGAACAATATCTCACCACCCCACTCAAATTGGGAATTTGAATAAACTTCGTTGCTGTCCCAGCTCATTGTAAAGGCTTAGGACATTTAATTTTGGCTATTACTTTGTCAACTCTTCGTAAATAATGATTAAAAAACACCAAAGACCAACGAATTTTTTCCAGCGTTCGGTTGCACTTTCGATTCCAGACGGACTTTCTTACTGAAAATCAATCGCACAGCCAATAACATATAACCAGTAGGCATTTTCTGTAGTCTAATGTACTGAATACTTCGCATTCAATTTTTTACAGAGTTGAAATTTTGCGTCTTGGCAGGAACAACTCAGTAGCTTTCTGAAAGATTAAACCAGTCTGAGGGACCGAGAACTGGAATCGTACATTGGCCTTTTGTGGCGGCGAATGCTCTGACTGACTCCGCAATCCAGGTACGCCTGACACCCTACGCCGAAGTTAAAATAACGCAGTAGCACCCTCGTAACAGTGTAAACTTAATAACGTGTCGGGACGTTTCGTTAGAGTACACAAGCCGCTGCCGAGAGAAAAGTTCATTTCGGTTTCCGCGAATTTAACTAAAATGGAGAAGTTTGGGGATTTGGGGGGGGGGGGGGGATATAGATTCACTTTGTAGTTTGCCTGTCTAACATTTGCCAGGGGCAACAAAAACTTGATGTTCAATATTTCGCGTGATTATCGACAGAATTTGAAAACTTTAAGTACTGCGATAATATACCCACTAAGGCTTATAATAGCGTATTGCAAATGTAACACAACATGACACGTTTTATAGTTAGAAGCTGTTTGTCTTGAGGCAGTGCAACTGACGCCGCGCAAATACCTAGACTTAATACATCCAGTATTTGAGATTGAAGGTATTTGGCGACTTCCAACAAACTTTAAGCATAATTTCAGTAATTTCTAAACTTTTCCTCGTTTACATGCTTAATGTCAAATATTTAACACAGTAATTCATTCATAATCAGGGGTTTTGTTGTAAGTGGGAGTTCTACTCTTTGACGATCGGATGTTTACTGGTTCACTGCTAATGTACTATATAGGGGGCGTGCTCCAGTTCTCTTCTACCTCACACTGACACATCAGTAACAGCGCTATCTACCAGTGATGGACCAATAAAATAAAACCCGGAAGATAGATATCAAAATAAGCAGAGTTTGGAATAACGCGTTACTTGTACGCCGTTACTAGTATCAGTTACTTTCAAAGGTAACGGTTGGTAACAACGTTATTATTTCGATAAAGTAACTTTAACCGTCACTACGTTAGTTTTATCGGTAACGATTTAACGAAAGTTTTTTTTTTGTTATGGTTTTAGAGCGCAAAACTGTTGCGATCATTTAAGGAAAGTGTCGTTACTTTTTTATCGCAAGTAACATATTTGGTTGTGGCAGTCTTAGAAAGAAAAACAATATTTGTTTGGAAATTAATTTTTTTCGATAATGAGCGCATTACGCTTGCTGAAAACTTGAGTTCGCTGCGGCCGCCGGTCACACATTTACTCCCAGAAAAGCAGCTGAACACAGCGCCTAATGGTTTCGTTCCTGTACAAGTGATTTCATCTGTATGTAATATTCTAAAACGCAGGCCCCACATAGGAAATATCTGGCGTCTGAATTACCTCCCCGCATGTAACTTGAAAGTCCCCGCAAGAAATTAGAAAGTCAGTGATAATAAAAGAATCTGCCTGATGTTGTCTTCCCACAAAAGTGAATAATAAAAATGTGCCAAGCGTAACCTCCTTGCAAAATTAAAGAATAATAATGGCCCAAGTGTGACCTCCACACAGGAATTTGATAAATGCAAATTGACCAAAAAACCCACACAACAATATTAATTAAATAATGAACCGTGAACTGAATGTAACATCTCAACACAAATAATTAAACTTAATAAATTTTATAAGGGCAGCTACGCTGACCTTCGGCCCTGTGAAACAATTAAACCTGATAAATTCTTACCTCAGTAACACTGCATCTATATCTGCTCTTATTTTTCGGCACAGCTCCGTGCAATGCTTGCCTGTATTTAATTTTGATTCTTGGAGGGAATGCATAGGAAATATTATTTAACTTGAAATGAATCTTTTTCTTCAAAGGAGTGGAAAAATTCTTTAAATTGAAATGATTACTTTTCTTTAAAAGATTTACTTTATAAAAATTATTATTGGGGAATTTCTTGAACAAATTAATAACAATTACCATACATTACTAGCTGAGCGCAATGCTGCTTCATTACCTTCTACTATAATACACATCTTCCACCACATTCCTGACCAGACTCGTGGGCAGAGCACACCGCGGACGCATGCCGACTCGCCACACACAACTGTATCCGACTTCTACTACAGACAGAGTACAACACGCAACTGAACACTCGCGCGGTCAAGCGCAGACTAGCAACGATAAATAACTCTCTGGTCAGAGATTCTGTCATGCCTCGCCATCGCTGGTAATGAATACATATGAAACGTACGCGTTTCATAACCCTCCACTGGGGGGGGCAAAAATTTGGCAGCGATGGTGAGTCATTTGGACTTGCCATGAGCAACAAATTTTTTCTTAACTAATTAACCTTACAATTACAGAATATATACAGATATATATAGGTGTAGAACATGAAGTAAATATAGTGCACATGCACTGAGTACAGAACATATCAGGTAATGACAAAATATATACAATGAGTACAAAACATATTCACAAATGGCAAAAGTGCAAACGCACAGTAGTACAGAACATATCAGCAAAATCACAAAAAATGTATATGCAATAAGTAGAAAACATGTTAACGAAATGACAAAAGTGCACCTGCACTGTAGTTCAGAACATATCAGCAAATCACGAAATGTATAGGCCATGAATACAAATCATGATAACAAAAATGATTTTTTTTTACTATGTCACAAGAATTAGGATAAGAAAGGGAAGGATTGCGTCATGGTTGTAGCACTCTAGGTTGCACGCAGCTGCACTGAAAGTCCATATCTTTCTACAGAAGCACAACACCAAGTGAGGCAATCTAAAGTTCTTTTCCCAGAAGTATTAATCAGCGTAGCCAAGACACTGAAATGCCGTAGTAATATTCCATGTTATCCTTTTGGTAGTACATTAGGTGCACCAAACAGTGGGACCATAATAGCATCTTCATCGCTCATGGTGGTGGACAGCATGTCGTGTCAACACCACGTTTTTGTCTGTTACAACAATGTAGAATTAGTGCAAAAACCAAATATAGTTCTCCATGATCATGAGGATATACAGGACAAACGGATATTGCAGTAATTCCAGGTAATTAGGTTAGAAGGTGAAGGACATTAAGTCACATATTAGTCTTCATTGAGAATTACACTAGTAATGGGTGGCACTCATTGCCCAGTCATTGAACATTTCTGTACCATGTACGTAGTATTACAGAATAATGTTCATGAGTAACTTTACAGAGAACATTGGCACTCATTGCCTAATTACAAATCATCAGAAGTCATTTGCAGAGAACATTGGCACTCACTGCCTAATTACAAACCATCAGAAATCATTTACAGAGAACATTGGCACTCATTGACTAATTACAAATCATCAAAAGTCATTTACAGAGAACATTGGCATTCATTGCCTAATTACAAACCATCACAAGTCATTTACAGAGAACATTGGCATTCATTGCCTAATTACAAACCATCAGAAATCATTTACAGAGAACATTGGCATTCATTGCCTAATTACAAACCATCAGAAATCATTTACAGAGAACATTGGCACTCATTGTCTAATTACAAACCATCACAAGTCATTTACAGAGAACATTGGCACTCATTGACTAATTACAAACCATCACAAGTCATTTACAGAGAACATTGGCATTCATTGCCTAATTACAAACCATCAGAAATCATTTACAGACAACATTGGCACTCATTGTCTAATTACAAACCATCAGAAATCATTTATAGAGAACATTGGCATTCATTGCCTGATTACAAACAATCAGAAGTCATCATAGAAATGAGTTAATAAATGGCATAATTAATCTAATTATGGTAAACATTGTCTTCATAGTTCATCTTATTACATTAATCAGTGGCATTCATTTGCCAGTTACAAAGCATTTATTTTTTTTGTGCTAGCAATGCATTGCGTTGGGTTCGATAATTAATAACAATATTTGCTTTCGAGTGATTGCTGCAAATGAAGATGTGTAACGTCATTCGTCATGAGTCAGCTGTATCAAGATTATGAAACAAGTAGAGTATATGTAATCACATTCATAAATGACATGGGTTTAATGAACAACTGCTTATAGTACATTAATTTCATGAATAATTTCTCCTGCAAAATATACAAAAATGGATTATTAGACTGAAAGAAGAAACGCATTTTATGCTGAAAAGTAGTGAACTTCGAATTAACAGGTAGTGAAATGTGTATAAAATGTATTTCCTAGCTGTCCTTTCCAAAACCTTCAGTTATCATACTATGCAATACAACACATACTGTCAAAACGAACTGCAACAAATACTTAAATAACTACAGAGCGCAAATACATAAACTTCAACATCATCCTCATCTGTAAAGAAAAAACTTCATTATCCATCACTTCATTATCCATATTATCATAACTCCATTATTATCATCACCTGTAAAGAAAAACTTCATTATTCATAGCTGCATATTCTTCATCATTATTCATCACCATTCATTATCATCTGCAAAAAAAATCACTTCATTATTCATTACACAACTATTCCTTATTTCTAGCATATTTCCTCACTAAAACTAAGATGTGAAGTTCTGTCTGACAGCCTGCATCAATCGCTTCGTATTCTGAAAGACAAAATTAGTTAAGACTGCTATTCTACGATGTGTATAGTATATTCTTGTTAATGCTTGTTAATCCTGATCCATTTACTCTTCCTCATAAGGTTTTTGCATCTTTTTTTCGTTTATTCCGTAGGTGCAATTCCCATTTCTGTTTAATTTATTTCCTTTACACGTTATTTCTTTCTGAAAATGATGAACAAAGATTAATGACTTGCATTTAATTCATATACCCATTAGATAAAAACTGGTTTATAGCGATATAATTAAGCATACAGCATACCATGACACAAAACGTATTATATCAAAAAATATAGACAGTGTTCAGATGCAAAAAATGTACACAGAGTATCACAATGTAGTAGCAAAAAAAGTGTAAAATAGTCACGATGTTGAGATATCATAAGGCAAAAATGTCAAAGTCAACTGGTGTTTGCTATATCTTAACTAATTCATAATGCATACAAACAAACAGGAAAACAATCATACATACATAAAAAATGATGACAAGAAATGTGACTTTCTTTGTGTTCAGCTTGTATGTTGTGTAGTTAATAGAGGCGAGAATTGTAGACTTTAATGGAGAGAGAATTTAATAAAATTAATATGTCACTAGATAGAATTGCATAATTATTCATAAGATACGTAGGTTTATCTGGAAAAATGTGCACGGTCTGATGTGTAACGACAAGAAAAGCGACCTGCTAACCTTATCTTGCCGGGCACTTGCCAAGAAAAATACGACAATCATCAGTAAGTAGTCACATAAATATAATTGCATAAGTGGTCATAAAATGTGTAAGTTCATCTGGAAAAATATGCATGGTCTGATGTGTAACGACAAGTAGAGCGACCTGCTAACCTTACCTTGCCGGGCACTTGCCAAGAAAAAATACGATAATCATCAGTAAGTAATCACATAAATATAATTGCATAAGTGGTCATAAAAAAATTAGGAAATGGCATTACAGTGTGATAAATCCTAAAGTATGTTCATTCAATAAAGGGTTTGATGTTGGAGACGTGGTGGTTTCCTTTCGATTTTCTGGTTCTCAAAATTTCGACGTGTACAACATTGGGGTGAGGAATGCTGCGAATCCGATATGGACCTGCGTATAGAAGTTCAAATTTACTGCACCTACCTTTTATTTTGTTGGATAAATAGTGTGTACGTACTAATATCTTCTGTCCAACGTGAAAGACACGGCGTATACAAACCTGTTTTTGTTGTCTTCTCCGGCGCTCTGCGGCAAGGTTTGATGTTGTTCAGCGCAATGTCAATTATTTCATGGTGTCGTAGTCGACGAGATGTAGGAAATGTTACTAATTCTTTAATTTTGTTAGGTGGTTCAACATTTTTCAGTATAACAGACGGAGATAGCATAGTAGATTCATTCGGTATGGAATTAATTACATCTTGGAATGAGAGTATGTGTGTGTCCCAATCAATATGTTTTTTATGGCAGTAAATTCACACAGTTTACCAATTTCTTTCATTATTCGTTCACAAGGGTTCGAAGAAGCATGGTACCTGGATATATATATCGGAGAAATGTTCCTAGCTCGTAACATACGTGTCCATATAGCAGATCGAAAGTGTGGTCCATTGTCGGAAATTACTTTCAACACATGCCCTACATGAAACAGAAAATGTTTTACAAATGCTTTCGAAACAGTTTTAGCAGTAGCTTTGCGTAACGGAGTGAAGGTAACAAATTTTGAAGTGAGTTCAACAGCGACAAAGATGTAGCAAAAACCTCTATTAGTTCTGGGAATCGGACCAAAAATGTCTACAGCGGCCATATGTATCAATTTAACAGGTACAATGGGATATAATGGAGGAATATGTGAATTCGTATCTGATTTAGCTTTCTGGCGGATTTTACATGACGCTAAAACTCGTCGTATACGTTTCTCCATGTTGGCAAAATAACAGTTCTGTCTCAGTATAAGAAAACATTTTCTAGCTCCGTAATGTGCATAACTTAAATGAGTATACCAGATTAATTTGTTAACAAGTTCGTCAGGAATGCATAATAACCAATTGTTGCTGTCAGGATGAGAGCGGCGAAACACAATGTCATTGCGTACAGTGTAATGGTTTCTAATGGTAATATTTTCCTATCTTGCCAAAGGCGTTTAATCTCTTTCCATACGTTGTCTTTATTCTGCTCTTGTGCTATGTCTTGTAATGACGACAAAATGAAATTTTCAAATGCAACTTGTTGAATGTACATGACGCTGAAATTTGCTTTGCAGAAGTTGGTTGCGATGTCTTGCTGATTGTTGCTAAGAGAACGAGATAGTGCGTGTGCTACAATATTTTGTGTGCCGGGAATGTGAACAATTGTAAAATTAAATTCCTGTAAATAAAGTTTCCATCTGCTTAACCTGTCGTGTGTAAATTTAGCCGAAAGTATTGCTCTATGGTCTGTGTAAACGGTGGTGTGTCTTCCATAAAGAAAATGCCTAAATCTCGTAAAAGCCCAAACAACACATAATGTTTCAAGTTCTGTAACAGAATAATTTCGTTCAGCAGGTGATAGAATGCGACTTGCAAATGCTATGTTTTTAATTATTGTAGAACCACCTTCTTCAATTTCCTGGAAAATATGTACGCCTAAAGCGGTGTTAGAACTGTCGGTGGCAATGGAAAAATTTCTAGTAATATCTGGGTGCGATAAAAGTGGTGCCTTCAACAAAGCATGTTTCAGGTTCATAAATCCAGAATGTGCTTGCTTATCACAGGACCAAATAGGGTTTCTACCTGTCAATTGACATAATCTAGGGGTGTCTAAAGTAGAGTAATGAATAAATTTACGAAAAAAATTAATTAAACCCAAAAAACTGCGTAGTTGTTTCTTCGTCGTAGGAACAGTAATGTCACGTAAAGCTTGAAGTTTTTCCGGGTCAGGCGTAATGCCCTCTGCTCAAATTACATGTCCAAGAAATTTTATAGAAGTTTTGCCAAAGTGCGATTTACTGAGATTAACTGTGAGTCCTTGTGCACGAAAAGTTTGCAACAGTTGTTCAAGAATCAGATTGTGTTCAGACCAGTTATCTTCTGCAATAAGAATGTCGTCTACATACGTTGTGATTCTGTCTTTAAGTTCTGTCGGAAGTATTGTGTTCAAACCGCGAATAAAAGCTGCAGAAGAAATAGTTAAACCGAATGGTAATTTACAAAATTGTTAACAGTCACCAAAACAGAGAAAAGCCGTGTATTTTCTGCAGTTCGGATGGAGCTGAATTTGCCAAAATCCCGATTTCAGATCTAATGTAGAATAAATAGCAGTACCGTGAAATTTCTGTAGTAGTTCCTCTAGTGTCTGTGGTCGATCTGTTTCATTAATAATTATGTCATTGATGTGCGTGAATCAAGCACGAGGCGAAGTGAACCATCTTTTTTCTTAACAATATGGAGCGGGTTTATGTACGGACTAACTGCCGGTTCAATAATTCCGTGGTCAAGCATATCTTGCAATTCTTTCTTAACTTGCTCTCGATGAATATACGGAATAGGATAATGTTTGGCTTTAAATGTGTCGTGCTGTTTGACTTGAAATTCATACATAAAACCGGACATAGTACCAGGAATGTTGTCGAAAACTGGAGCTTGCTGTAAAAGAATTTTGTGTAGTTGCGTGCGTTCGTCGTCTGTATTTGCACTGCTCTGTTTAACTTTATCAGAAATCATCTGCATAATGTCATAGTCAGCTTCGTCTGGAGTATTATAGTTATGTACGTACGTATCTGTGAACAATGTGGAATTACAGTCTATGCTACGTGATACGGAAATGACCTCAGTACAATTAATTGTTTGTTCTTCCGCAGATAAAGCGTACTGAAATTCTAAAGCCAGTTTTACATTTTCATCCTTTATCATTAAATAGGAATTTTGAAAATCAATAACTGCGTCGTGTTGTACCAGAAAATCAATACCTAAAATAACGTCTGTTGTCAATAAAGGAAAAATCCAAAAATTTGAGTGAAATGTGTGACCTGCAATGCAAAATGATAAATGTGTCTGTAATTTAACGTCTACTCCTTTACTCGATACTGCTCCTTTCTCTTTCGTTTTGCCTAATGGTAATGTAGGATGGGTATTCTCTTTGTTACACTCGTTGAAAGTTTCTTCATTTATAACTGACATAGGTGATCCAGAATCGATTACTGCTGAAAATTACGATGATCCAATTTTAATCTCGATGACAGGATGTGAAATGGTTTTCTGAACAATTGGTCTTTCCTGCAAAAGAGTGTCTCGGATGTCGTCAAAAGTAATTACTTTTTCGTGAACAACATTCTGCGTGTCTAAAGTAGTGCTTGTGTTACTAGAAGATGCGACCTGTACTGTATCTAGTCAAATCCTATCTGACGTGTTATTATTTTCGGCAAGATGCTGTGGCATTTCCACTATTTGAACTGTTCTTTTATTTCTTCCAGACGTATTACGTTTTGGATGATATCTACTATCTGGTTCATTCATGAGAATATGTTCTTGCGGATGATTTTGATGTTGGTAACACCGACTGTTATTAGATGTACGCTGAAAATTGTGCTCATTGTTTTTACGCCTGTCATGATAGTCATTTCTATACGGTGCATTGCGATAGGAATTGAAGTAGTGTGTCTTCTGTACGTACTGATTTCCTTGTTGCTGTGCGCTACCATTTGTTGGAGCTGGGACTATACGTGCACGCAGCGAAACATTAAAGCTTGGTTGACCTTGTGCATTACATTGTTGGTTAGGTATGCAAACCGGCTGGTTTTGTTGCTGTTGTGGGGAAAAGCCTCTATTATTACCAAATGTGTTTACGACTGCTGATAATTTTGACGATTGCTGAAAATGCTATACATACTGATGATTGCAATTTTATCTGTTATTAAAGTTACGGCGATAGTTGTCATTTCGGGAGTGTCTAAAAGAACTGTCACTTTCGGTAAAATTTGTCATAACGGGTTTTCTTGACTCATTCTTAATCCTAGATAGGGCAATAGTTAAAGAGCTGTTTTGATAGATATAAAGGATAGTAGAAGAGAAGGCAGCAGTGCAGAAAACAAAAGATGAAACAGCACTACTACAGCTCGGAGCCCTGTGCACGCTACGGCACATACTCATTAAAGCGTAATGAATCCCCGAGGTCAATTAGGCGCTACAAATAAATTTTAGCTTCTGCGTTACAGGCAATGGCGGTAAAAATTCAGAAGCAAATTGCTGTATCCATGCTAATTCTAGTTTCTGCATTACACGCAATGCTGTTGAAAATACAAAAGCAAATTGTCGTATCCAGTTCAAACCGTGTACCTGTGCTCTGTCATTAGTAAGTTCCTTAGATTTTCTTACGGATAAAACTTGCTCGTAATCAACGTTATCGTCTCTGAATTTGAGAACACGTTCAGGTTTGTGTAACAATCTGTTTGTCTGTGTCATTTCGGATTTCAAGTTGCGTAGTTTTTCAGATTTTAAGTCACGTAGCTTTTCGGATTTTAAGTCGCGTAGTCTCTGTAAATTGCTTAAGTTACACTGGCTGCGAGAGTGCGACAAACGTTCAGAATGTGCCGCACGCTGTGACGCGTTAGCAACTGAAACATTTTTCATTTCTGTTACTTTAATACGTTCGAAAATTTGGCTGATCTGTTGTTCAAATTTCTTATCGTTTTCCGTATCCAGCCTGTGTGACAGTTCTGGTGACTTTAAATTAAACTCGTCGTGTACCTGTGCTCTGTCATTTTCAAATACTTTAGATTTTTTTGCTGATAGAAAATGTTTGTAATCAAAATTATCGTCTCTGTATATCGGAACCGGTTCAGGATTGAATGTAAATCTATGTGACTGTGACTGTTCGGAATCTAACTCACGTACTCTCTGTAGATTACCTAAATTATACTGGCTGTGTGAGTGTGAGAAATGTTCGGAATTCGCCGTATGCTGTGACGTGTTATTTACTGAAATACTTTTCATCTCTGTTACCTCCTGCTGTAAACTTGACAATTTTCTACGTAATGTATTATTAGACGAATCTATTTCACTGATTGTCTGCTGTAGATTTTGGAATTCAGGTGTTTGGTTAAACGAAACCGGTGAAGTATCGTCTGATTTGCTGTCATTATTATTTTCAATAACGTCAATACGACTGGCCAGTTCATCATACTTTTCAGTCAGTATTTTTACCTGATCATCGGTTTTAGTGTCAGAGGCATTAATCTGTTTTTGTATTTTACGTGTAGTTTCGCTCAATTTTTTAACGTCAGCTTTGATAACATCAGAATTCTGTGTTAGTTCTAATTGTTCGAGTCTGTCTGTCACTGTCTGAAAATCTGCTGTGTGTGTGTCTGTTTTCGATTTAAGATCGGAAATTTCATCACGTAATTCGGTGTTCAACTGTTCGATGGTATTAATTTTGTCCGATACTGTAGCAATATTGTTGTCTACGTATGTTTTTGCTTTCGCAAACAATTTACGTTAGTCTTCTTGTCTCTGTGCAGTACTTGTTTCCATGACTTGTCGTTTTACTTTATTTTGTTCCTGTATGAATTTACGGAAACGCGTTTCACTGTTTTGTAAGTGGTGATTAAAGCGTTCGTCAATTTGGGTGTTCTGTTGGTCGAACTTCGCGTCTATTTTTGTATCCAGTGCGCGCGAAAGTTCTGCTGTCATCAATTTAAACTCGTCCCGTAATTGTGTTGCCTTCTCAGAGCATTGTTTACCGACTGCACTAATTTCGTCTCTAAGTGATTCTGTTGCAGCTGTTTGCATATCCCTTAATTCTTGAGCAACAGATCTAATTTCCTCACTACTTTTCCTAGCACAAGTCTCAATTTCCTCACGCAATTGATCCTTAGTACTGCGCGGCAACGGCTCTAATCTGTTCACTAAGCTGTCTAGAATTGTTGTCTAATTTTTCATTAAGCTGTTGTTTGAGATTTTCGTTATTTTCATTAAGTTGTTTGTTCTGGTTCAAATGGCTCTGAGCACTATGGGACTCAACACCTGAGGTCATCAGTCCCCTAGACTTAGAACTACTTAAACCTAAAGACGTCACACACATCCATGCCCGAGGCAGGAATCGAACCTGCGGCCGTAGCAGCAGCGCGGTTCCGAACTGGAGCGCCTAGAACCGCACGGCCACCGAGGCCGGCTGTTTGTTCTGTTCACTAAATTGTTGTTGTAGCAATCTTGCCATAATTTGTTCCAAGTCAATATTACCGGCTCTATTCCCTGTGCTGTTTGATGACGTACCTGCAATTGTCACGTTTTGTGTAACCATTTGGTTATTCTGTGATTCTTGAAAATGTTTCCCAATCGGATGTGCACTGTTAGTCACTACACCGGAATTAAATAAGTCCGTCGTACTCTGATTACTCTGTTCATTTTCATTAAAAATATCTGTCCGTTCGTCACGAAAATCCTGCAAACCGGGTGTGTCAAGCTGGGCAGCGCTCCTTGCAACAGAACGCCCCGCGTCATCAATTGTAAAATTAACAGAGGACACATTTGAATTTATTTGCTCATCACTAGCAATCAAATCATTACCGGTGATCAGCACGCACTGATTGTCCGTAAATGGGGAAATGTCATTATTACACTGCGTGTCGCATGTACTATCGCTCAAATTATTAGAGTCGGTTATCTCATTCATTACACATCGCGATGTACTGTTAACAGTTTTTCGCGGCATTTTTCTCAAATCAAAAAAATCAAAATTATTCACAAATGAAACAAACACAATGCAAAATCCAACAAATACAAATACAACAAAGAGCAACGAATTGCCGATGATCTGTGGAAGAAAATGACAAAATTAGTAAATGCGTTGCGCCAAATCCTAATTATATTTAAGTAAATAAGAGCAGATATATGGCTACTTATCAGAAGATTCGCAAAGAATTACGATCCTGGTTCGGATGTCGCCAAGTGTAACTTCCCCGCAATAAAGTTTGTCTATATTAATGAAATAATAAAATGAGCCAAGCGTAACCTCCTTGCAAAATTAAAGAATAAAAATGGCTCAAATGTAAACTCCCCACAAAATTAACGTTAAGACGATTGCTCATTAAACCCACAATAATATTAATTAACTAATGACCCATGTAGGAAATGTAACTTCCTAACAGAAATAATTAAACCTGATAAATCTTATAAGGGCAGCAACGTTGACCTTCGGCCCTGTGAAATAATTAAACCTGATAAATTCTTACCTCAGTAACACTGCATCTATATCTGCTCTTATTTTTCGGCACAGCTCCGTGCAATGCTTGCCTGTATTTAATTTTGATTCTTGGAGGGAATGCATAGGAAATATTATTTAACTTGAAATGAATCTTTTTCTTCAAAGGAGTGGAAAAATTCTTTAAATTGAAATGATTACTTTTCTTTAAAAGATTTACTTTATAAAAATTATTATTGGGGAATTTCTTGAACAAATTAATAACAATTACCATACATTATTAGCTGAGCGCAATGCTGCTTCATTACCTTCTACTATATTACACATCGTCCACCACATTCCTGACCAGACTCGTGGGCAGAGCACACCGCGGACGCATGCCGACTCGCCACACACAACTGTATCCGACTTCCACTACAGACAGAGTACAACACGCAACTGAACACTCGCGCGGTCAAGCGCAGACTAGCAACGATAAATAACTCTCTGGTCAGAGATTCTGTCATGCCTCGCCATCGCTGGTAATGAATACATATGAAACGTACGCGTTTCAATTTACACAACAATGAGTGTTTTCTACCAACGTTTTGGAATATTATGTACAAACGATAAAAATAGTAAATAGGAGACATATTGGTGACCTGGTGACCAAGTGACGTCAGGAAGTAAAAGATGGAGAAACACGTGCGGAAGAAAACGATAAGGCGTTGTGTTCAGCTGGTCTGCGGGAAGGAAATGTGTGACCGAAGGCGGCAGCGAACTGAGAGGTTTTCAGCAAGCGTAACGCGCCCTTTAATTTCAAAACAACTAGTGATTTTCTTTCGAAGGAAATGCCATTCCGGACGTAGTTGCCGAAGAAGACGGACATGTGTGCCTGAGGTATGCTTACTTGTGTGAGTAACAAGCACGTAGCGAGGATTTTATGCTCAAAAACCATATATTTATTTATTAATTTTATGTACATAATTTGCTTTCAGAAGGCCTTTCATACACATAGCACTTGGTCTATAAAATGAAGCAAGAAAAGCTTTTCTTAAAAAAGTATAACATATATTCTCAACAGTGCGCACACGGTCCATTCATAGTGACCGGGCCAAATATCTCACGAAGTAAGTGTCAAACGAAAAAACTACAAAGAACGAAACTCGTCTAGCTTGAAGGGGGAAACCAGATGGCGCTATGGTTGGCCCGCTACATGGCGCTGCCATAGGTCAAACGGATATCAACTGCGTTTTTTTAAATAGGAACCCCCATTTTTTATTACACATTCGTGTAGTACGTAAAGAAGTATGAATGTTTTAGTTGGACCACTTTTTGCGCTTTGTGATAGATGGCGCTGTAATAGTCGCAAACCTATAAGTACGTGGTATCACGTAACATTCCGCCAGTGCGGACGGTATTTGCTTCGTGATACATTACCCGTGTTAAAACGGACCGTTTACCAACTGCGGAAAAGGTCGATATCGTGTTGTATGGCTATTGTGATCAAAATGCCCAACGGTCGTGTGCTATGTATGCTGCTCGGTATCCTGGACGATATTATCCAAGTGTCCGGACCGTTCGCCGTATAGGTTAGGTTAGGTTAGGTTAGTGTTTAACGTGCCGTCGACAACGAGGTCATTAGAGACGGAGCGCAAGCTCGGGTTACGGAAGGATTGGGAAGGAAATCGGCAGTGCCATTTCAAAGGAACCATCCTGGCATTTGCCTGAAACGATTTAGGGAAATCACGGAAAACCTAAATCAGGATGGCTGGAGACGGGAATGAACCGCCGTCCTCCCGAATGCGTGTGCTACCACTGCGCACCTCGCTCGGTTTTCGCTGTATAGTTAGTTATTTAAGGAAACAGGAAGTGTTCAGCCACATGTTAAACGTCAACCACGACCTGCATCAAATGATGATGCCCAAGTAGATGTTTTAGCTGCTGTCGCGGCTAATCCGTACATCAGTAGCACATAAATTGCGCGAGAATCGGGAATCTCAAAAACGTCGGTGTTGAGAATGCTACATCAACATCGACTGCACCCGTACCATATTTCTATACATCAGGAATTGCATGGCGACGACTTTGAACGTCGTGTGCCACTGGGCACAAGAGAAATTAGGGGACGATGACATTTTTTGCACGCGTTCTATTTAGCGACGAAGCGTCATTCACCAACAGCAGTAACGTAAACCGGTGTAATATGTACTATTGGGCAACGGAAAATCCACGATGGCTGCGGCAATTGGAACATCAGCGACCTTGTCGGGTTAATGTATGGTGCGGCATTATAGGAGGAAGGATAACTGGTCCCCATTTTATCGATGGCAATCTAAATGGTGCAATGTATGCTGATTTCCTACGTAATGTTCTACCGATGTTACTACTAGATGTTACACTGCATGACAGAATGACGATGTACTTCCAACGTGATGGATGTCCACACACACACACACACACACACACATATATATATATATATATATATATATATATATATATATATATATATATATATATGTGTGTGAGTGTGTGTGTGTTCACTATCCCAGAGCAAGGTTCAACATAAAATTAAACTTATCCAGATCCCTTTTGACAATAGCTATCTTTCTCCTGCAACAATATTGCATTTAAATTTACGTCTTATCTGAAACGAAGTCATAATTTCTGTAGCACATCAAAGGATTCCAAGTTCCTCAACTCAGTATCAAATTTTATTAAAATACTTTTCATTTTATAAAAATTCTTCGGTTTTATTAAGTAATGAAACCTTTTTAAAAAAAATATTATTTCAATATTCAACTTTAAAGAATAGCAAGCATATTTATTTATAAATTTAAACAGAATACACAGAAATGAGCTACTGTTTTGGGATCTTAATGTTGATTCACGAATTAATTTCAACTAGACTTCTATTATATGGGACCTCATAAATGATTTTTGTATTTAGCCATGGCAATATGGTTACGCAGCTTTTGATGCCAATAAACTCCTCTACGATGTGCAACGTATGTTGTCGTTTATATGAGGTTTATTTACAAAAACGTTAGAGTTGTGACGGTTGGACTCACTATTCCAAGGATATTACGAATAAGACAATTCACAGTAGAAACTTGTCCTTGTAGTAAAACTTGAAGACGTGATAAATCGCCTTTTCACAAGGGACCTATCTTAATGCACAGGTTCATAGTACAAAATGACTATCACTAGCAACATTTCAATGCACATATGGCGTTTAGTGCCGGAGTCGCAGAAGAAATGTTCAGATCGCCATCGATGGAGCTCTTTTCACTGAAACAGAGGTTGCCTTTTTAAGAGAACTGATATCTGTCGGGAAAGAAACGAATTCGGAAGGAAATGACTGTAGCCTATAGTAAAGGACCAGCTCCGGCATTTGTCTACGTTGAAAATGGGAAACACCATAAAACGATTTTCACCGTTGCTAGTGGGTGGATTTGAATCGCCTCACCTCCTGAATCCAGGGTTCGCTAGCTCCTCAAGACCTTGCTCGGTCGATAATTTGCAAAAACTGGTTGTTGTACATTGTTTACAAATAAAATAAAATGCAATGCAACAAAAGATGGAATTCTGATACTGAGTGTTTCATTGTACACGTTTCGTCATCTGACGAATGGATGCATATTTCAAGATTTAATTCTGCAGGGAATTCGTGGCTTCAGTTATTATAGTATTACAAAAGCGTAAATAGATTTTGGACTAAAAGGGGGGGGGAGGGGGTCGAGGATGCAGAACGCAGTTAGCTCTCGCGAATTCTACCAGCCCACAAAAAAAGAAAAATAATATTAGTAACAAACGAATTGTAGAATGTGCTGTCAGCATACACTCCTTCCACTGTCCGCAAACCCCTCCCCATCGTTCCGTATCGGAACCGGTTTTCGTAACTGAGTTCAACCCTGGCGACCACATAGGGCGATATTTTTCCATTTGGGCTAATCATAATAGAATTTTGCGTAAGGTTTAGGAAAAATGCTACTATCGTAGCTTAGGCGACATTTTTGTTTATCGTAGCGATTTTTGGGCGACACAGGATATCCAGTTCTATTTTAATGTACTGCTTTTAATTTAATGTTATCTGTAACGATGTTTACCGCTCCGCTGACTGTGAAACACTGAACTATTGCAACTACAAATTTCTATTCGTTTGCAAATAATGACTCCAGTGTTAACATTTGACTGCTGTAGGTATTTAATTAGGTTATTATAGCAGCGCACACATATCTTTAAGTTATAAGCTAGTAGATAGATTCGGTTTTCCTCTTCTTTCCAGTTGCAATGTTTATGTTGTTATTGTGATTTTAAACCCAACGACTAGTCTGATGAAGCTCTACTGCTACTCTATCCTGTGCAAGCCTCTTCATCTCTGAGTAACTACTACAATCTACATCCTACTGAATCTGCTTAGCGGTTCTAGGCGCTACAGTCTGGAACCACGCGACCGCTACGGTCGCAGGTTCGAATCCTGCCTCGGGCATGGATGTGTGTGATGTCCTTAGGTTAGTTAGGTTTAAGTAGTTCTAAGTTCTAGGGGACTGATGACCTCAGATTTAAGTAGTTCTAAGTTCTAGGGGACTGATGACCTCAGAAGTTAAGTCCCATAGTGCTCAGAGCCATTTGAACCATTTTAATCTGCTTACTGTACTCATCTCTTGGTCCCACTCTACGATTTTTGCCCCCGCCTCCCCCCACCAAGCTTCCCTCCAGAACTAAATTGTTGACCCCTTGATGTCTCAGAATGTGTAGTATCAATCGAGCCCTTCTTCTAGTCAAGTTGTTACTTCTTGTTACAAACATATCCATAATTAGAAACTATCAGAACAGCACAGAGCACAAAAGCAATAAACGGCAGCACTTACAGTAAATTTAACTGTAAGTACGAATTTAACTGCTTAACAAAACAGCAACTGAGCTCAAATAAGGTCAATACTGCAGACCTACAGTAACTGGCATTGGCTAAAGTAGGGATAGGCGATGGTCTATGGTGGTTGCGATATACGTATTTGAATAATTTATATCGATGACGTTACTGACTATCGATAGCGCCTATCCCTTTTTCGGCGTATAATCGAAAATCAAAATATAATGAGCGATCAAAACGTTTCCGTTCCAAGGCAGTAGAGTCCAGAACTGGTATGCGTCTCAGATCAACATGGGAATACATCACCCCAGCAAAGCACCTGGCTGAATACACCTGTTTGGTAAAACACCGTGACCTGCTGAGTGAAGACTGCCTGCTGCACATCCTCATCCGACAGGAATCGTCGACCCTTCAGGGCATTTTCTCATGAGACCGAAGACCAGATAATGGCACGGGGAGAGACCAGGACTATAGGGCGAGTGCTCGGGTGTCTCCGACGTGATTTGGCGAATATTCTGCTTTAGGACATTTGCGGTGTGGTGACGCGCGCTATCATGAAGCAGCCGCACTCTTTGACGCACCGTTCCACAATGGTACTTTTCGACAGACCTGCTGCTCCATACATATTCTTCATTCTCCGATGGATAATTACCAGTGGTTTTTCTTCGGCGGCCAAGACAAGAATAACAGCACGTTGCTCCTGCTTTGATGCGTTTGGTAACGATGTCGCCGTAGTCTGTGTTTCCGTATGCACGTAGGGAGGACACGAATACCACTTTAATCCCTTGCCCACTTGTAAGTGATTGTATACTGACACTGGAGTCGCACTGCGTTGCATGATCTCTCTAACGACCCTCTCAAACGGAGACTTCTTTATCTTTCCTCGTGTCTTTTAATTTCACTGCAGGGTAGCTGGGTCGTGTGTAATTTCATTTAGGTGATAGGGGGAGTCCCAGACGCCCCTACCCTATCGTCTACGTCCTTGTGAACAAATGTGGGTGTATATCTTTTTTCTGCAGAAGGCTTTGTTCGAAAGAAATTTGTAACATTCTTTTCGTTGTGGTGATGGCGGGGGATGGTGGCGATGGGGGGGAGAGCGGGGGTGGGGAGTACTGCACCTCTCGGACCCTTTCCCTTTCGGCTACGTCCTTGTTAATGAATGTGTGTGTGTGTGTGTGTGTTTCCTTTTTCTGAAGGCTTTGGTCGAATGGTCCATGTGTAACATTCTTTTCGTGATGCCTGCCTACAACTCAGTGCCCCATGTTCTACCGATGACAAACAGGTCGAAATTTCAACATCAGGTTCGCAGAGCACTTTAAAGCCGACACACACAACAGACACACCACATCAGCCATAGCAACACACATATATCATACAGGACACCCATTTGGAAAAAATAAAGCAAAATGTTAAATTACTCCACCGACTAAATAAAGGACAAAAAATGGATTTGCTAGAAGACCTGGAGATACATTCTCATTAATGAAAATATGAATATAAAATATTAAGTGAAAAACCTGAAAGTGGATCAGTGAAGCTCTTCAGATGTTTCGATAGTATACTTAAATAAAAATGGTAACACTTAGAAATAAGCACAATTGTAAACCCGATATAAGTAAATTCTGATCCAAATTGTTAAGATAAATAACCTCTCTAGAAAAGCATATCATGCTCTGTGGAAGACCTAGTGACCGCGCGGTTTCAGGCGCAATGTCTCGGATTGCGCAGTCCCCCCCCGCCCCGGAGGTTCGAGTCCTCCCTCGGGCATGGGTGTATGTGTGTTGTTCTTAGCATAAGTTAGTTTAAGTAGTATGTAAGTCTAGGGACCGATGACCTCAGTAGTTTGGAACATCTTTGTAACTGTTTTGTTTATCTAAGATATATTCGATGGCTAAACTGTACAGCAAATTGTGTGTTAGACTTTGCACAAATGGATCATAAGAAAACTGTAAGTACAAATTCTTCCTAATTTTGCCACTAACTTAACAAAAAGATCGATAACCAACTAAAAATCACGTGTTGCATTGCAACAAAGTCACCGAAATGAAGCAGACTCTCACACACCAACAACATCACATAAAAATGGCGTAATACACACAAAAAACACACTTGAAAATGGGAATCATTTCCCGAAATGCTTCCTGAGAAAAGTAAATAAATAAAATCGTGACTGGCAGCAGAAGAATTATTTATAAACAAACCCATTGTTTTCACAGTCGCAGGCTTTCAAAAACCCTTTAAAGTGGATCAAATCATGCTCAGTGTTGAAATTTTCGTCGTTTTGACAGTCTGAAATTGGAACTGGAAACGATGTATTACAGACCACCTTAAACAACAAAATCCAGTATATTTACTGGAATTCCACGATGAAACTATCAGAAAGCAAGCTTATTTGCATATTTACACTCATTCATTTCATAAAGAATTAATATTACAGTACAATTACTCAATTTCGGAACATTTATTCTCACTGCCATCATCACTGATTACACCAAACAAAGATTTCGTAGGCATTTAGTGCGGAACCTACATACACACTCTTCACACATTTTTCTTCAATTTTAAAATGATTAGTCGCTAGTACCATTGTTTCTTGGTAAGAGCAAATGTAGGAGTTAGATCACAGATTTACGATGCACGAGTTGGTAATATTTGCCATGAGAGCTTGTACATTAGTCGACAATGAACTGGCCGGCCGCGGTGGTCTAGCGGTTCTAGGCGCTCAGTCCGGAACCGCGCGACTGCTACGGTCGCAGGTTCGAATCCTGCCTCGGGCATGGATGTGTGTGATGTCCTTAGGTTAGTTAGGTTTAAGTAGTTCTAAGTTTTAGGGGACTGATGACCATAGATGTTAAGTCCCATAGTGCTCAGAGCCATTTGAACCATTTTTGACAATGAACTATCAATTGTGGCTAATGGTTCTGATATCTTATGATTGCAAAAACGGTTGAAAGTAGCGAGAGAACTTGATTATTAACGACGACGGGAGGAAAGTAAATACACTGAGTTGTAACGTTCAACTAACTGGACAAAGGTGGTTTAACGATTACTTTACACAGCGATCATACTCTCGCAGTTGGAACACCATGGAAATGGTATTAATACTAATAGATCGGTGTCACGTATGTTATGCATATGGTTATGAATGTCTGTTATTCTGTTGTCCCAGGATGAGAATCACGATTGTGCGATTGCTGCAAATGCACTTGTGATGTTAAATACGTCTGAACAGTACTTGTAAAGCTACGATGGTAAACATCATCTGAAACGAGCTGAGGGAGAACCTGTAGCTATAACTCTCTAGTACAGGATCGCCAAAAGAGATGGTTGACATCAAGAACTTCGGGATACAGGCTCATGCTCATGAGGCATCATCAAGTTAGGATGATAAATAGGCAAAACACCATCTGAAAGGAGCGGAGGAAGACTTTGCAGCTGCAACCCTCAAATACAAGATAGCCAAATGAGATAGTTGTCTTCAGGAATTTTGGGATACAGCCATGAGCTAAAGCGGAGGCAACGCAAAGACCTCTGTGGCGGATTGTTAGTGGAGCACGCTCCCATGCGTACAAATTATGGGTTAATTACTCTCTATTCAGAAATAGTAGATATTTCTTTAATAAGAAATCAAAACTGGTGTATACGAAGATTGTTGGCCTCGTATTTAAAAAATTTCTTTCTTCCTCCCCTATCAACTTCCATAGTTAGTTGGAACAGAGGTTCTTAGTACAGGAAATGTGATATTTCATTGTCTCTAGCACTGCCGTTGCCAGTAGCATTCAGTGGGAAGAAAGTGATTGAGTCAGGTATTGCTTATGTTACTGTGCGGTCTGGAAGTAGCTAGCAGAGCACAGGGATACTAATGCAGAGGAAATTGAATTTTGGAAATATGGTTTTGTAAAGATAGATTTGAGAAGTGTGAAAATTTACAGTCAGTGTTGTCGTTTCATTGTTTGGCCGGCGTAATTTATGACAAGTTTGTGGAAGGCAAAATGTCGGTGATTATCTCCTTAATGGGCAACGGCCTTACCGCAGTGGATACACCGGTTCCCGTGAGATCACCGAAGTTGAGGGCTGTTGGGCGTGGCCGGCACTTAGAAGGGTAACCATCCAGCCGCCATACGCTGTTGCCATTTTTCGGGGTGCTGAGTGCATCGTGATGCCAATTGAGGAGCTACTCGACCGAATAGTAGCGGCCTCAGTCACGAATACCATCATAACGACCGGGAGAGCGGTGTGCTGACCCCACGCCCCTCCTATCCGCATCCTCCTCTGAGGATGACACGGCGGTCGGATGGTCCTGGTAGGTCACTCGTGGCCTGAAGACGAAGTGCTTTTTTTTTATCTCTTTTATGGTGCGAGGCGTTTAGGTTGACTGGCCAGACGTGATCAATTAAAAGTATCTGTTCACATGACTTGCACTCAGAGTTATAAATGCACCACTCCTTTACCACTCTGTTAACTAATTTCGTGGCAGAATAATATTTTTAATAATAAATAATATTTATAAACAGATTATAATTGTTAATAAATGAGTTTCGCGATATAGTTTTTGAATGCTAGTCTCTTCTGCATCATTCAGTAAATTCATCATCTTCGACGGTCTCCCCACGAAAATATTATTTTCTAATTATTGTATTCCACTGGGATTGATATTGTGCTGCTGCGCTGCATTTTTATTTTTCACCACTTTCGAGCATTTCTGTTGGCACAGGCAATCAATGAAAATTTGTTACGGCCAGTTAAACATCACTGTCAGGACACAGTTAAATCATTCACAGTTGAGGATTGCACTTCAGAACTATTATCGGATTCAGTTTAGGTAATATTCAGTTCAGATTTCATTTCTTTGTCAGACAGTCTTATTCCTACAGCGCAGTGTTACAATCGTGTATCCAGAATTTTATGCTTGAAATTTTATTTAGTCAGTTCGCAAACGTAAATTTACATGACATTTGAAAATACGCATTTTGGACAGTTACTCCTTCAAAATTCCTTTTGTAATTCCATGGAGCGTTTTTGTTTAGTTACTTCTGTGTGTTGGAACTGCAAGTAACGTACTGTGACGTTACGCATTGTAGAGCTGTGCACTGCACTGCACAACACAGAATTTCATAAGATAGATTATTTAGTATAGTTTTATGTTTTCTAATTATTTCTGGTAAAAATTAGTTACAATTATATAGTTGCAGTTGTATTAAGTTACTCATTTCATCAGACAGCGTTTATGTGATCACACAACTTGTGTTGTTCCTGTTCACATTCAATACAGACATACTCAAAAATTAAAGAATAGGAAACCAATTTAATTCACGACAACAAACCCAACAAGTTCCAGTACAAAGAACTTCAGTATGATGTAGCACGTTGCCCAGCCTGGATGCGTGCACTGATTCGGTTTGAAAGAGTGTCATGAAGGTGTCGTATACTCTCCTTAGGCACGCCGGCACGCAACTATTGTAACTGGCCCTTGATGTCGTGGATATAACTGCGGTAAACATAAATACAGAGACGGTAGCATTGATGTGTTATAGCAGACAGATCTGGGGACCTTGCTTTCTATGGGAGTGCAGACAGTTCACAGTGACATGTGTTATCTTTGGACGAGCGTTGTCCTGTTGAAAAATGACGCCATGATACTGTCACATGTTAATTAGCACATGAGGACGCACGATGGCCGTGACACAACGTTGTACTTTCAGAGTTCCCTCAATCACGACCTGCCATGAAAATGAAGTCACACCTGACAACTTCCCATACCATGATGCCAGGCGTAACACTTCAGTGCATCACCGAAACAATGGAAGAATGCGACCTCTTCCCAGGTAGCCACCTTACTCGACGACGATGGTTATACGAGGTGGTGCAGACGTGCGATTCGTGGCTGAAGACAAGGTGACGCCGTTCATCAGAATTCCATGTTTCCTAATCATGGTACCATTCCAAAGGCAGCTTTCTGAGTTGTAACGATAATAGCAGCCTTCTACAAATCTGTATATTACACGATTCGTCCAGCTGGTCGAATGGGGATCCACAATAATGCCACTTCCAAACTCCGACAGGCGCTGATCAAGTTGACGAGTATGCGGCATCTGTGCATCCTTCACAGTGACCACTCAACACGTTACACTGTTCACGCCCCTTATATACAAGTATCTTGTCACATCTGATGGGAACACTAAACAGGAACAACACTAATGCACTCTGATGGCCATTCTACCTGCCACAGAGAATTTCATCTCGACTCACTTGCAAAGTAGCTGACTTTGAGCTTTGCGTAGAATATCGGTGCAGGTAGATGTGTAGACGGTAGGGTATCCGTGGCGAGAGCGGCATTGGTGGGGGTTACCGGCAGGGGCTGTAGGGGAAATGCCGAGTGCTGGAGGGTGGTGCCCGCAGCTCGTGGTCGTGCGGTAGCGTTCTCGCTTCCTACGCCCGGGTTCCCGGGTTCGATTCCCGGCGGAGTCAGGGATTTTCTCTGCCTCGTGATGGCTGGGTGTTGTGTGATGTCCTTAGGTTAGTTAGGTTTAAGTAGTTCTAAGTTCTAGGGGACTGATGACCGTAGATGTTAAGTCCCATAGTGCTCAGAGCCATTTGAACCATTTTGCTGGAGGGTGACTGCCATTCTAAACTGAAGCCTATTGTAACATTTTATGTAAATTTTAAGTGGGCCACCTTCACGACGACACTTGCATGGCGACAATTCAAAAAGATCTGTCACCTCCGCTTTGGTTAGTATCTCCGCTGGAAATGTAGCGATTTACTTTCACCTTACCTGTTAACCATTTTTCACTTTCACAGCAGCGTCATTAGTGGCGAATTTTGAGTGAAATCGACACAATTCTCTTGTTGCCATATTAAAATTTGCTTATTTTGCCAAAACACGGCGGTTTCACCTCACAGACATGTTGTGAAGGCGCAACTGCAAGAGAATTCTGAAATAGTGGTTTACGAAGTTATTTAAGTGAGGAACTGCGGTTAAAGTAAGGTCAGTATCTTATGATAAAGCACATCCTCGGTACAAAATAAACGTGTAATATCCTCACTCACGTTGTTCCAAAACCCACAGTATTTCTCGTTTCACCAGTTATCGATGGCCCTTAAATATCATTCTTTCATCGAAGACGCCTATAATTAGTGGAATTACACGGTAGATAATGAAGCTTCATATAATAACCATATGGAAAAATACTCTCATCTCTGTGTGCTATCATGTGCCAAAATCTCATTTCGCTATCTGAAACCATTTATGATATATGAGGATTGTTGTGGATATTTCACTCTGGCTTTATCGCTGGCGCGGCGCGATCGCAAATGAGTGTTCTACGTCAGGTCAATTTTTTCGAGTTGGTGACAGATAGACACCTCCACCCAAGTCTGAAGGAAAATTCAATATGTAAGCTACATTTCTTGCGCAGCAACATATTATGTAATATGCAACAAGCGTAAGATCATAGCGAACTTTCACGAAATTAGCACAGTGTCTTACTTCCATGTAAATATCACAAAAAATATGTCCATTAACGAAATGATGGGCACATCATCAGAAAACCTGACTTACAATGTTTCAAGTAAAGCAAAAATGAAATTTTCTTACCAAAGAGTTTCTGTAAAATCGTTTGAGAAAAATTGCACGGCGTGCGGATCGATTCTGTCATCGCCGACCGGCTGAAAGGTGGCAGACACTGTCGGCCTCCCCTTCCGAACAAACGAATGAACTCGGCCAGCGCTCTGGACGAAAATGATCACTTCCGATCGGCCAGCACATCCTGCGTGGGCTCTACGAAGTTGCTTTGACAGCCGACCATGTCTTCTGGGTGGTTTCTCGCTGTTCAACTCCATATGACTTTAAAGAAAATAGGAGAATCAAGCATGCTATTAATAGGTCTAAAAGCACTGGATCATACAGGGCAGTAATTTACCATATCAGGTTTCTTTGAAAGTACATTCTTTTGTAATCTGGAATTGACCAAAGCTGATTTAGTGACTGTGTAAATATAGTTCTACCAATAGCACAAATAGTTAAATACTTGTAATCAATCTCAAAATCGATCGAGTAAATAAATAAAAATAAAAACTATTAACACTCTGACGAAATTACAATTACTGTCATTAACGACACTATAATTTTGCATTACATCAACAAAATATTTCCAAATATTGTCTCTAGTTAATTCTTTTTTTTTTATGAAAATTTGCTAGAAAAATTTTATTAGAATGCACACTCACACACATATGCAATATTCAGTGCAGATTACAAACTGCCAGGCTGAGATTTTGCATGTAATAAATGTTTCTAAATTTGAAGTGAGCAAATATTCGGTCCGCCAGTATGCAACACGAGTGGCTTGATACCAGTGGCTGTGAGCTGGAACAACGGCAGTACTCAAAGTTGACGGGTAGCGAACGTGTTCTGGCGTTTTTGTTTACATTTTAAGCGCGTTATGTGTGTTCATAAAATCAGTGTTTCGTTCCACTAAACTAATGCACTTGTGCACTGTAGAGTCGATCAGTATTTGTGCTAAACGTCTATCAGCAACTAAATTTAATGTCATTAAATAAAAATTTCATAATGTTTTGCTTCTGTCTTTTCATGGTTGCCAAAATGTTTTGGCCGTATCAGCCAGAATACAGGACAAGTACCTGAGTTGGGCAGTAAATTATTTTCATTTATTATATTAATTTTAACCAATATATTCTAATAGCAACATTTGAAAGAAAACGAGTTTAGATCACAAGATGCATATACTGTCAATTCTACTTTTAAAATTATATCAACCATCTCCGTTTTTTGAGTATTTCTCATACTTCCTATTTTCTAGCGTATGTGCCATGGTGGTTCATGGGCACTCAGACATGAAGTTATCAGAGCCCTTGTCTTTTCTTTATCAAAGAGGTTTTTGGTTTCTAATTAAGTAGTTAGTTTCAGATAATCCACTATTAGTAATTTTCTTATAATATTGTGACGACTTCATGACATATTCGCGTAATGTTTTCACGATCACAGTCTTCGTTTTGTGAACAGCAAATGCCAGCAAATACGGTAACTTTTAAGATAAGGTGACCAGACTTCCAAAGTCCAAATGTGGGATCAACATAAGCAGTTGAAATGTATCGACATTTTGTGGAAACTTTCGTTAATACTACACACACTCGCACACACACACACACACACACACACACACACATACACACACAGACACAGAGAGAGAGAGAGAGAGAGAGTTTGATATTTTCGTATAGAATTTTATTCAACACAAGGATTATGAAAGTGGGCCTTCGTTATAATTACTTACTTAAAAGTTTCCGCACTAACCCTGTTCTTTTGATTAGTGCATAAAGTTTTTCTAATAGAGAACATTCTTCCCGAAGCAGCGTTAGTACCAAGTAGAGCTAGTACAAACGCAGTAATGAGGCGAAAATTTTTACAGCATATACTTTGTGATGCAAAGCAGTTAAAAATGATAGACCGTTTTTCAACAATACATTCACTTCACCTGGCATTTTTAACATGGTTCACTTCCTCAAAAAGGTCATCTTCACATATTTTCCTCAGAATATTTTCATCGAACTCCGCCCAAGTTTTGACTTCGCTGAGCCGACTTTTAAAGACGAGCATATATGAGATGAACACAGTCAAGGGACCTCGAAAATTGTACCTCGTTCAGTTTAATTTAACCAGTGTATGTATTTTCCTTATTTCTTAGGAGTGATCATATCGCTACTATATTTGGTTATGGGACAGTCATGCACAAAAGTATCAGAACGACCTGAATTGCATTTCGCCTGATTCGCATGCAACCCACGTAACGCAGCTGTCTACCAGGCCCTCTAATCGCTCCCTGGTACAGTCGTTTGACTATTGAAAATGGTTCCAACAAGTCACCACTAGAACACACTATTCTGTATCGCAATAACTCAAGATGTAAAGTAATACTACGATACTACAAATATCAAGGAACACCTTATCACAAGTAAGACTGTCCTTAAGGCTTGTAAGCTCACATTTATTACAATAAATGACATACCTGAAATGTTACCACTCTCATTATTACGTCAGATAGGTAATGCACGTAGTAAGTTGGTCGTATTCATGATTTCCTCTTCAAAGTAACATACCGTACTTATTATTTAACACAAAATGACATTAAAAATTTTAGTAATTCACGAGCAGCTAGTTGAGAATATGTATGATCTTAAAATGACACGACGAACCGCCTCGTTCTGGATATGGATTCAAACCCAGGGCATGCAGACTAAGCAAAGATTTCGTGACTGACGGAAACTAACAGTCATTACTGATTAGGCATACAGAGAGTGATATACCTTGATTTTAGACAGTATCAGTTATCAAATACCAACTTTAAATTACATAACGCAAACATTTTTAACGGACGCGAATTCCTACCCAGCACCTATTGTCCCTGTTAACGAACTACGAGAGATGTTAAATTTGCTTCTTAACAAGTAACTTACTTGAAATTACGTGAGGTAAAGCTTTGTGTTGGACAGGGATTTGAACCCAGAACCTAATCGGATAGATATCGAAGCACAATCAACTATGACATATCGCATTTTCTCGGCAGTAGCTAGATGTTTTAACTGAAATGACGAGACGAAACGTTAACTTTGTCCTTCCTAGGACTCCAACCCAGCACCTATCGCTGTTATATTCTAGAGAAAACGAACGTTGAATATGGGTTTGTTGCACCAGCAGCGACATGTGAGCGTGTTTGAACTAGAAATAATATGACGAAGAGTTCAGTGCTGACTGGGAATAGAGCTCCACACATATCGTTGTTGACTACACACAAAGAGACGTCAGCTACCGAATTTTTCTCGACCAGCAGCTCGGAATAACATCTTGAACTTACAGTGATCTCGCAAATAGTTCTGTGTCTCACTGGGAGTCAAAAACGTCAAATGTCGTTAGTGTTGACAACGAATGGAAATACATTAAACATCGAAATTATTATCCACCAGCAGATAGGTGTTCTCATGGTAGATCTTGATAATACATAATGAAATCTTTAGTGCCGGGGCAGGATTCGGACCCATTCACGAGCAATATGTGGAGATGTTGAGGAAACTGCAGTTTTGAACAAACAACAAATTGTAGACGAGCTGTATTGTCACGAAGGGATCAAATTCCGCGTTAAGGGCGGTCTGAGTTGCATTCCCAGTTCAGAACCAATTTTATCGACATACAGAATCGACCACAATGCCATTTATCTTCTTCACTTGGTGTAGCCAGAAGAGAATGGAATCTGCCTCTCCCTATCTAAAATAACTTACCGAAGTTGGAATCGAACCCAGACCATAGATATATAAACCTATCATCAGCCCAACAGACCACCAAATCCTCTTCTCAGTGGCTCATTCTCATTTGTTTTATCATAACGCCGTTGTGCCACATTGGCTGAGAATTCTGACACACAGGCTCCCTGTATCAATTTGGAGTTGTTGTTGTTGTTGTTGTGGTCTTCAGTCCTGAGACTGGTTTGATGCAGCTCTCCGTGCTACTCTATCCTGTGCAAGCTTCTTCATCTCCCAGTACCTACTGCAACCTACATCCTTCTGAATCTGCTTAGTGTATTCATCTCTTGGTCTCCCCCTACGATTTTTACCCTCCACGATGCCCTCCAATACTAAATTGGTGATCCCTTGATGCCTCAGAACATGTCCTACCAAACGATCCCTTCTTCTGGTCAAGTTGTGCCACAAACTCCTCTTCTCCCCAATCCTATTCAGTACTTCCTCATTAGTTATGTGATCTACCCATCTAATCTTCAGCATTCTTCTGTAGCACCACATTTCGAAAACTTCTATTCTCTTCTTGTCCAAACTATTTACCGTCTATGTTTCACTTCCATACATGGCTACACTCCATACAAATACTTTCAGAAATGACTTCCTGTCACTTAAATCTATACTCGATGTTAACAAATTTCTCTTCTTCAGAAACGCTTTCCTTGCCATTGCCAGTCTACATTTTATATCCTCTCTACTTCGACCATCATCGGTTATTTTGCTCCCCAAATAGCAAAACTCCTTTACTACTTTAAGTGTCTCATTTCCTAATCTAATACCCTCAACATCACCCGACTTAATTCGACTACATTCCATTATCCTCGTTTTGCTTTTGTTGATGTTTATCTTATATCCTCCCTTCAAGACACCATCCATTCCGTTCAACTGCTCTTCCAAGTCCTTTGCTGTCTCTGACAGAATTACAATGTCATCGGCGAACCTCAAAGTTTTTATTTCTTCTCCATGGATTTTAATACCTACTCCGAATTTTTCTTTTGTTTCCTTTACTGCTTGCTCAATATCAATATCAATTTGGAGTATGTTCAGTGAATTCATTTACTTGGTTGACCGAATCACCATGAAGTAGCTGCCTCGGCCACCCAGTGCATACATTCAACTTTATTTTGTAATCACCGAAATAAAGTCACGTAACTGCCACCTACACAGAACCGCCAACAGTGTAGGATGCAGAAATTTAAATAGGAAGTGTTCCTTTCCACTTGACCTACTCTATTGCGCTATCTCTTTGTTGAAAACATCGTGCAGTCCAAACGAAAAGGTGTAATTGGTTGTCTCTCAGAATTCTAGACCCAGCCACGTGCATTATCTCACAGCGCTGTGGAATGCAGAAGTTCTGGAGGAACTGTTTTTGAGTTCTGGAGCTGTTGTACCTGTGTGTCCGCTGGTAGCGTAATGGTAAGTGTCGTGACCCGTAGAAAATATGTCGCGATTTCGAGTACGTTCATTGCTACATTTTTTAAAACGCAATTCTACTGTCTGCTTAAGATATCAACATAATAGAACTTGTTACATAATTCTCATCACTTCTCAACCTAAAATAGTCGCATGTGGGAAAAGGGCTAACTTCTGTGTCATTTTATTCTTTTCAGGTTTAATAGACAACCAGACAGCAGACGCATCTCGAAACTTTTGTATTATGTATGGGTAGAGCGCATCGTGCCAAAATACGTCGGAAAAGAATTTTCTACATAAGCTGTCGTCTGGTAGTGGCATTTTATTCTTCTTCAAACCTTGTTTGACAGCTTGAACTCAGAACAAGTTTTCTACATGCATGTAATCAATAAACTGCATGTGCAAATAGCATCAGAGAATTCGCAGCTGTATTATAAGAAATATAATAAAACTACCCACAATAACCTTACGACGAAAGTCTGTTTTAATAAAACTGAGTATCTGTACACAAGCGTGCCTCTATCGACACGAATTGGTAAAATACCACTCACTTAGATTTTGATTGGGTCTGTGGTTAATTGGTATGCTGTGTCATAGTCAAGAGGGATGCAAATGTGGCATTTCATAAATAAAGTCATGTATTCCTAGAAACCCAAAATGTGCTTGTCAGCAGTGGAAAGAGGCTGTTGTGCAGCATTGTAAGTTTTTTACCATTGCACTATGAGCCGAAAGTATTTTCGTGAGATTTCCTTAGCGATGTCTGATCTGACTGCTTGTAGCTCTTCCACAGAAGGGATAAAAACGCTACACTCAGAGAGACTGGAACCGCGAAACCATAACGGACGATTTTTTACATTGCAGCACGTTACCACAGAGCTGGCGAAGAATTAAGTATCTTAACTTCCTCTTACGAGACTAATAGTGCCTAGAACTCGTAAACCGCTATTTAAAAGACGAGATTAGTTGCTATTTCCACGTGCAACGACTTTTCTGGGCCGAAAACCGTAAAGTTACAATCTTTTGTTACACCTCTAGCGATAATAACTCAGATTATTCAATGGGAATGACAGGTAAAATCAAGTGAACTTTTTGGCTTAATTCCGCACACACCAGGAAGTAACTCGTCGCTCACAGAGTTGCCAAACATACATTGCCTTGTTGCCAAATCTCAGTTACAATACCAGCAGGAAGAAGATGAACCGATGTGATCTTACAGCAGGCTGGGAAGTGACCATAGCTGGTGTCTCCAAGTCGCGGCTGCGACGACTTGGAATACGTAATGCGTCTGATTCGCATTTCTGTAACTAGATTTAGGGACTGGAGCGTAGATACTAATAATATTCAGAACTGACTGCAAACTAAGTATCATAAATCAGTAACTCTCATAGTTGTTTTTATGATTCTTTCGTAACTGTACTCAAAACTAAGAAACTCATTCGCAGACGTTTTCGTGCCTCGCCGACAGTCGAGCAGAACAAACTCATAAAAATGAAAAAAGAATGTGTGTGTGTGTGTGACAGAGAGAGAGAGAGAGAGAGAGAGAGATAGAGATAGAGATAGAGAGAGAGAGATAGAGAGAGACATCAAAAAGATAGAGAGTAAAAAATTGTAAAGAAATTGAATCATGGTATGTAAAGAAATCTTTCATTAAAATGACACGTTCCACATCATTACGAAATATCGTATTCATGATCTATGAAACAAGGATTAATCTAATGTAATCGTATCGAATCATATCATATTGATGAGTAGCCATGAAGAGTCATGAATTACGGAAGTTATTGCCAATACCAGTAAGCATATATAAACTTGAAAATAAAA
Source organism: Schistocerca nitens (assembly GCF_023898315.1). Classification (NCBI taxonomy): domain Eukaryota; kingdom Metazoa; phylum Arthropoda; class Insecta; order Orthoptera; family Acrididae; genus Schistocerca; species Schistocerca nitens. Next base: position 573,308,151 of record NC_064621.1, on the reverse strand, counting down.
GACAACAGTTTTTGTTATAAACCTGGACTTCTATAAAGACCCTTTCGTTCCTGTTAATTAACCACGAAAGATGTCTGATATACTTATATTCTGAAGTAACAAAGTGTGCATGCATTTAAAGATGAAGTGCATGATCTGAAGATCTGAGACAGAGATACGAACCCAACACTGTTCTTCCCCTGTCTACGGAATCCTTTTCATGTTAATATCAACAATCAGCAATTACTGGTAGATTACATTAAAACTAAAGTAATTGAAGAAGATGTTACTTGATAACAAAAACTCGCTGCCTTTCTTCATTTACTTGCGCCTAGAAATGGCTATCGAGTACTGCCAAACCAAAAGGCAAGAGATCTTACTGCCTTCCGATATACATCGCTGTCAGTTCTTCCATATGATTTGGTCGACATGACCTGTTTCGAGTTGTGTATGACAGACAATGTTTATGAAAATCAATTGTCTTCCTTTGCAATAAGCAGAAACGTTTTCATTCTAAGCTATCCAAGTACAAAATTTTCGCAATATTAGTTCAAATTTAATATTCGCTTCTATAATATAGGAAAGTATTTCACAGTTGCAAAACTCGCATCCGACTCATTGACCTTACACTTAGTCGCTGACCATAAATTCTAGCTCAGAGTGACACCAGATTAAGTAACCTAATGTAGCGAAGACTGTTTGCCAGTGCTCTTTCTCACCGGAAAATACGCAATTCGCTCATTGGACTCCATAAGTACACTGTAACAGTAATTTCTGTGTGTATGCAATGCATACGGATTAGAATTTAGTGGTGCTCTCTGCTCCACTTCTCTATTCAATATTCCTGACCTAAATGGGCCCTTTATCATTACCGGCCCTGGGCTGTGCAACATCGTACTGACAACAGTACTGCGCATATGCTGATAACCAGACTGTTCGTTTTACCTGATTTTGTAATCATTTAAATAAAACAACATGACCTTCCAGTGGGAGACATTTCGTCCCTCTTTTCCTTCTGTGAAATTTGTCAATAAGCATTTTGCCTTCCAGCCAGCGAAATGCGACAGAGTACGGCCGGTAAACGATTCACAAACCATGATTTAGTGCCGTTAAGACGATTTCTTTAAATACTGTCGTAGCTGAAGGAATTTAGTTTCGTCTTAAATCGTGTCAAGCAGCAATGTTCACAGACATCTGAAATAGGAAAAAGCTCATTATCCAGGTACGAAGGTTGTAAAACAAACTTCCCACAGTTTGTGTCAAGTTGATCTTTTCGTCTTATAGCACTGCATAAGTATTTTGTCTATGAGGTATCACAAGTATTGTTTCTGTAGCTGTCGGAATCATTGGTAGAAAACGAGTTTAACACCAGTGGGTACAGTACTGCTAAATATTCAAAATTATTATCAACCTAAGTCTGAGTTCATACGCAAACTGAGGCGAATTTATAATAGTGAAGCTAGACTGTGTATCCTTCTCTTCCTTGAGTGTGCATTGGAAGGCGTTTACACACACGTATACAATACTATGAATACTTCGAACGCTATAGTTAACGTTGCTCTCATAAACCACTTTTGTTTTTTAATTCTTCTGGGACTTCAGCGTGCAATATGTGTTGTAGATACAGTCTTAGAGCAAAAAATTGACCGCCGAGTCGTTCACGTAAGGTGGGCAATACAGTCGTGCTCCTCTCAGAATCCTATGTCCGGCAATATGCACGATCTGGCAACATTGTAGACTGTGGCACTTCCCAGATGAAGTCTTGACTTCAGTCTTAGTACTTCTTTCTTGACTACAGCCGGCCAGAGTGGCCGTGCGGTTCTAGGCGCTACAGTCTGGAACCGCGTGACCGCTGCGGTCGCAGGTTAGAATCCTGCCTCGGGCATGGATGTGTGTGCTGTCCTTAGGTTAGTTAGGTTTAAGTAGTTCTAAGTTCTAGGGGACTGATGACCACAGCAGTTAAGTCCCATAGCGCTCACAGCCATTTATTCTTGACTACGACCGTAGTCTTGAGGTAAAACGCTAGACTAGCTAATACGACGTCTGGTAACTAAAAGCACTCGCCGACAAAGTTTTTATCGCCCCTTTCCTCTCGGTGCTGAAGCTATGAGTGTAATTCAAGAGAATCTACAATAGATTTCGCTTTTTGTCACACTGGTAATAACAGTTTGGTCCAACAATGTTTTAGCGAAAGATTTCTTTGCCGACCATCTGCCTCTGAACACTTCATGCGTCTGAATTCTCTGGGACCCGTTCACTGCCTACCGGCGGGGGCTGAGGCACTGCATTGTTTCGCCTTCTGCCGACAACGTCTGCTCCACTCCGCACTCTCGACGATGTAAAATGCTTTAATGTTGTTGAGTGGTGACCCATAAAATCTGTCTACGATTTGTGTTTCACTCTTGATAGCAAAGGAGGCACAAAACCGTGTTTATTTGATGATTATTTTATTACACTAGAATGCAATACATCAATGTGGCACAGAATTAATTTCATTGCTTTTGATCCAGTGAACTACAATTAAAGCGTCACATTCTGTTCTTTTTCCTTTCAAAGGAGGTTCCTCAAATAATTTATTATTGTCATGGATTCATATGTGTTAGTCAAGGCACAGAAAGTAAATGCAATGTAATGTGTTTGATTTCTTTCTTTGATTCTCTAAGGTAATGGATGCAAAAGATTGTGTTAATACCTATCAGAACCTGCTCTATAGCTACTCAGGCAAATTGCTTGTTTTGAGGTCTATACCTTAATTAATGGAGAAGTGAACGCTATTCACAAGTGATATTTAAAATATTCAATTGGATTTAAGGCGACAAAATTGCCCATATTTGAAGCTACCCAGAGAAAAAGTAAGTTGCTAGAGCCACTGTTAGCAAATGTCTGCAGGGAGTTCCTAATTGCTACTGTGGAAATTTAGCATAGAGGCCCTATAGTAATCAAGAGGTTCATTTCTTTCATAATTATCACCCTGGCATGTGACTCTTAAGTGAAGAACAATATTGAAATTCGTATCGCTGATGGTCGATTCGAATTTCTTCAGAGACGCTGGTATTGCGAAGCAGCTTGGCAGTCAGAAAGCCGAGATCTATGACCATTAACACAACTTACTGAGTCGAGCTACCAAGAGGATTTGATGTGTAAAGGTTTTCTTCTGACTTCGATACATAATTTTTTCTGGAAATTCGCAGCTCCATAAAATATATCAGAAAAAAAAGCTCGCATACGCTGGCCCCTACCACGGTTAGAACTGACGACTGAGTGAGGCGTTCTGACCCGAGACACGGGCGGTACCACCGGACACATTGTTGCCTGTACGCCACTCTCATCATGGTATTTGTCGCTCAGCCTCATAACATATTGTGAAAGATAATAAAAGTTGTCACTTATGTGAAGAATAGCATTTCTTTAGGCAAAAAAGTGAATTTTCTGTCTCAGTGTCTTAGTTTACACGAGGATTATATAGCACGAGTCATTCCGATGCAAAGGGGATATCAAGTGAATTTAGCGAGTCAGTTCAGTACCATACGTGGAAGTGATTGTACTGTCACAGTGTTGCCTAATGTTTGTGACGGTGTTGCCAATTCTCAGCTGTGCTAGGAACAGCTCTGTAGCGGTACGCGAGGAGAATCCCGTGCTCGTGTCATAGGAGGATGTGGAGATGAGGCGCGGGGTTTGGTTAATATGCAGCGTTTTCTCCTACCAGTTGTGTCAAACATTCAGGTGTATAGTCTTCAATCACCATTACAGTTTCCTACAAAATATATACGAATAAAACACTTACCTTGTTACTTTGTGACAAAAGATCGTTTCAGTACAATAAAAAGTCTTTGGAAATCACTTATGCCCATCTGTCACAAAAGTAAGATAACAAACATTTTGCACCTCGAAAGCGATTACTCCTAAGTGTAGTCTTGTGACGTTTAAATAAATCGTCTTAACGGTACTAAATCATGGTTTGTGAATCGTTTACCGGCCGTACTCTGTCGCATTTCGCTGGCTGGAAGGCAAAATGCTTATTGACGAATTTCACAGAAGGAAAAGAGGGACGAAATGTCTCCCACTGGAAGGTCATGTTGTTTTAAAATGGCTCTGAGCACTATGGGACTCAACTGCTGAGGTCATTAGTCCCCTAGAACTTAGAACTACTTAAACCTAACTAACCTAAGGACATCACAAACATCCATGCCCGAGGCAGGATTCGAACCTGCGACCGTAGCGGTCTTGCGGTTCCAGACTGCAGCGCCTTTAACCGCACGGCCACTTCGGCCGGCATGTTGTTTTATTTAAATGATTACAAAATCAGGTAAAATGAACAGTCTGTTTATCAGTATAAGCGCAAAATGCCTTCACAACGAGCCTATGTTGCCTAGAAGAATCTTTACATCCTGCTGACATGAGAATAGCATAATCGCCGCGTCAGAAGCTTGCTTCTACTTAACCATTTAATAGACTCGTGTATTTTCCACCGTGACTAATTTTGTAAGCTAAGCACATCATCTGTTACAGCACACTCCTGGGGCTGGGAAATGTGGCCACAATGGTCTGGCAGAACGACCTATCACGGGTGCAATGCGTGGGTTCAGGCATTTACTTTTAAGAGGCACAAACAGATTTACTTTACCCCTGGTAACATCAAGAGAAAGACGTTATAATCCAGAATCCGCATTAAACATCACGTTCCTTCATTACCAACTGGGCAGAGCCGGTTTACATTGGGAAATGACATAGCGGAAGCCACGGTATACAGAAATACAGTCGCCAGTAAACTTATTTAAATTAGAAAGTTTTATTTTATTTTATGAACCGATAGCCATTTAAAGGAACAGGGCTCTTACTTTACTTGTACTTGATTGAACTAGAGACGTTGAAAAATTTGGTGCTGGACTGTGATTCGAATTCGTATCTCCTCTTTCGAGGATCTGAATCTCTCAGAACAATATAGTTCAATCATTTCGTTCCTTTTCTCAAGACTGCAATCTTCTCTAGGTCTCCTCCAAAGGTAAGTATGTGGGTCCGAACCCTGATCCAGTACAAAAATATTCATAATTTCATTTCAAGCCCTATCACGTGCACACCGGCCTGTTAGTGAAAATTAACGTACATTTTTAATGACTGTTCGTGTGTTGCCAACAATCGCAACAGGTGTCGTTCTTTCTGGTCAAACACGCACACATCTTACTATTGATGAGTAAGCAACTGATACTAAGCTATATTCGTGGATGCATGGTAAGTGTGCAGTTCGATTGTCGCTTAGGCACAATATAAGGTTGTAACCTCATTTTCGATTCAAACACCTAGCAGCCGGTAAGAAAAACCGATACGAAACATTGCATTTTACTTAGTTACAAGTCCGATTACGTGTTGGGTTCTTATTTCCGTCACAGAACTTCACATCATGCACTTCATCTTTAAATGCATGCACACATTGTTACTTCAGAATAGAGGTATATCAGACATCTTTCGTGGTTAATTAACACGGACGAAAGGGTCTTGATAGATGTCCCGGTTTATTACAAAAACTGTCGTCTTTTATTTTCAAGTTTAGATTTGGTTACTGGTATTAGCAAAAATTTCGGTAATTCATGACTCTTCATGGCTAGTCGTCACTATGATATGATTAGATTAGATTACATTAGATTAATTCTTGTTTCATAGAACATGAATACGATATTCGTAATAATGTGGAACATGTCATTTTAATGAATGATTTCTTTACATACCATGATTCAATTTCTTTACAATTTTTTACTCTCTCTCTCTCTCTCTCTCTCTCTCTCTCTCTCTCTCATTCTTTTTGATTTTTATATGTCACACACACACACACATTCTTTTTTTATTTTTATGAGTTTGTTCTGCTCGACTGTCGGCGAGGCACGAAAACGTCTGTGAATGAGTTTCTTAGTTTTGAGTACACTTACAGAAGAAATATAAAAACAACTATGAGAGTTACTGATTTACGATGCTTCGTTTGCAGTCAGTTCTAAGTATTATTAGTAACTACGCTCCAGTCCCTAAACCAAGTTACAGAAATGTGAATCAGACGCATTACGTGTTCCAAGCCGTAGCAGCCGCGACTTGGAGGCACCAGCTATGGTCACTTCCCAGCCCGCTGTAAGATCACATCGGTTCATCTTCTTCCTGCTGGTATTGTAACTGAGATTTGGCAACAAGGCAATGTATGTTTGGCAACTCTGTGAGCGACGAGTTACTTCCTGGTGTGCGCGGAATTAAGCCTCAAAGTTCACTTGATTTTACCTGTCATTTCCATTGTATAATCTGAGCTATTATCGCTTGAGGTGTAACAAAAGATTGCAACTTTACGGTTTTCAGCCCAGGAAAGTCGTTGCACGTGGAAATAGCAACTAATATCGTCTTTTAATAGCGGTTTACGAGTTCTAGGCACTATTAGTCTCGTAAGAGGAAGTTAAGATACTTAATTCTTCGCCAGCTCTGTGGTAACGTGCTGCCATGTAAAAAATCGTCCGTTATGGTTTCGTGGTTCCAGTCTCTCTGAGTGTAGCGTTTTTATCCCTTCTGTGAAAGAGCTACAAGCAGTCAGATCAGACATCGCTAAGGAAATCTCACGAAAATACCTTCGGATAGTGCAATGGTAAAAAACTTACAATGCTGCACAACAGCCTCTTTCCGCTGCTGACAAGCACATTTTGGGTTTCTAGGAATACATGACTTTATTTATGAAGTGCCACATTCGCATCCCTCTTGAGTATGACACAGCATACCAATTAACCACAGACCCAATCAAAATCTGAGTGAGTGGTATTTTACCAATTCGTGTCGATAGAGGCACGCTTGTGTACAGATACTCAGTTTTATTAAAACAGACTTTCGTCATAAGGTTATTGTGGGTAGTTTTATTACATTTCTTATAATACAGCTGCGAATTCTCTGATGCTATTTGCACATGCAGTTTATTGATTACATGCATGTAGAAAACTTGTTCTGAGTTCAAGCTGTCAAACAAGGTTTGAAGAAGAATAAAATGCCACTACCAGACGACAGCTTATGTAGAAAATTCTTTTCCGACGTATTTTGGCACGATGCGCTCTACCCATACATAATACAAAAGTTTCGAGATGCGTCTGCTGTCTGGTTGTCTATTAAACCTGAAAAGAATAAAATGACACAGAAGTTAGCCCTTTTCCCACATGCGACTATTTTAGGTTGAGAAGTGATGAGAATTATGTAACAAGTTCTATTATTTGATATCTTAAGCAGACAGTAGAATTGCGTTTTAAAAAATGTAGCAATGAACGTACTCGAAATCGCGACCTATTTTCTACGGGTCACGACACTTAACATTACGCTACCAGCGGACACACAGGTACAACAGCTCCAGAACTCAAAAACAATTCCTCCAGAACTTCTGCATGCCACAGCGCTGTGAGATAATGCATGTGGCTGGGTCTACAATTCTGAGAGACAACCAATTACACCTTTTCGTTTGGACTGCACGATGTTTTCAACAAAGAGATAGCGCAATAGAGTAGGTCAAGTGGAAAGGAACACTTCCTATTTAAATTTCTGCATCCTACACTGTTGGCGGTTCTGTGTAGGTGGCAGTTACGTGACTTTACTTCGGTGATTACAAAATAAAGTTGAATGTATGCACTGGGTGGCCGAGGCAGCTACTTCATGGTGATTCGGTCAACCAAGTAAATGAATTCACTGAACATACTCCAAATTGATACAGGGAGCCTGTGTGTCAGAATTCTCAGCCAATGTGGCACAACGGCGTTATGATAAAACAAATGAGAATGAGCCACTGAGAAGAGGATTTGGTGGTCTGTTGGGCTGATGATAGGTTTATATATCTATGGTCTGGGTTCGATTCCAACTTCGGTAAGTTATTTTAGATAGGGAGAGGCAGATTCCATTCTCTTCTGGCTACACCAAGTGAAGAAGATAAATGGCATTGTGGTCTGAAATTTACGTTAAAAATGATATTCCTTCTTTACCAAGTAGACGTTAGGTTGAGCCACAATAAAGACTGGAGTGGTGACATGTAGAAACTCTATCACCAGGAACCTTTCTTATACTAGTTATTTATTTCTAGTGACGAAACAAACGCTATGTAGAATCACAGGACACTTATTCTGTCTTTTATCTGAGATTCTGTATGTCGATAAAATTGGTTCTGAACTGGGAATGCAACTCAGACCGCCCTTAACGCGGAATTTGATCCCTTCGTGACAATATAGCTCGTCTACAATTTGTTGTTTGTTCAAAACTGCAGTTTCCTCAACATCTCCACATATTGCTCGTGAATGGGTCCGAATCCTGCCCCGGCACTAAAGATTTCATTATGTATTATCAAGATCTACCATGAGAACACCTATCTGCTGGTGGATAATAATTTCGATGTTTAATGTATTTCCATTCGTTGCCAACACTAACGACATTTGACGTTTTTGACTCCCAGTGAGACACAGAACTATTTGCGAGATCACTGTAAGTTCAAGATGTTATTCCGAGCTGCTGGTCGAGAAAAATTCGGTAGCTGACGTCTCTTTGTGTGTAGTCAACAACGATATGTGTGGAGCTCTATTCCCAGTCAGCACTGAACTCTTCGTCATATTATTTCTAGTTCAAACATGCTCACATGTCACTGCTGGTGCAACAAACCCATATTTAACGTTCGTTTTTTCTAGAATAAAACAGCGATAGGTGCTTGGTTGGAGTCCTAGGAAGGAAAAAATTAATGTTTCGTCTCGTCATTTCAGTTAAAACATCTAGCTACTGCCGACAAATTCGATTTGTCACAGTTGATTGTGCTTCGATATCTATCCGATTAGGTTCCAACACAAAGCTTTACCTCGCGGCATTTCAAATAAGTTACTTGTTAAGAAGCAATATTTACCATCTCTCGTAGTTCGTTAACAGGGACAATAGGTGCTGGGTAGGAATTCGCGTCCGTTAAAAATTTTTGCGTTATGTAATTTAAAGTTGATATTTGCTAACTGATACTGTCTAAAATCGAGGTGTATCACTCTCTGTATGCCTAATCAGGAATGGCTGTTGGTTTCCGTCAGTCACGAAATCTTTGCTTAGTCTGCATGACCTTGGTTTGAATCCATATGTAGAACGAATCGGTTCGTCGTGTCATTTGAAGTTCATACATATTCTCAACTAGCTGCTCGTGAATAACTTAAATTTTTAATGTCATTTTGTGTTAAATAATAAGTACGATATGTTACTTTGAAGAGGAAATCATGAATACTACGTGCATTACGTATCTGACGTAATAGTGAGAGTGGTAACTTTTCAGGTATGTCATTTATTGTAATAAATGTGAGCTTACAAGCCTTAAGGACAGACTTACCTGTGATAAGGTGTTCCCTGATATTTGTAGTATCGTAGTATTACTTTACATCTTGAGTTATTGCGATACAGAGTAGTGTTTTCTAGTTGTGACTTGTTGGAACCATTTTCAATAGTCAAACGACTGTACCAAGGAGCGTTTAGAGGACCTGGTAGACAGCTTCGTTACGTGTGTTGCATTCGAATCAGGCGAAATGCAAAACAGGTCGTTCGGATACTTTTGAGCACGACTGTACACGATACTTGAAACATGATATTTCAAAATATACGAGACGGCTAATTGGAAACGGTACAACATACGGCCTGTAAATATTTTGTCGGGAAAACGGGACACTTCAGCTAAACAAGTGACGATCCCATAAGATACGGGACGTCTGATCACCCTAACGTAAGGTAGAAAAGATCGTTCTGTGACACACCGAATAGCCTTCTTAAGTTCCCTCTGGCGTCAGACAGCGCGTTATAGCCAAGGAAGTACGAAATTACACGTAAAACAGCAAAGCTTGAAATCCACAAACTGATAAAAGCGTTTGGAGACGGCGCTTCCGTCTCTCCGACGCTTAACTGCGCCCGACAAGAACTAGTAAGACCTGCGCCGCTGTCGCATAAACAGGCTCGGAGAGTTAAGCACGAACAGTTGTCTGCACCGTCCACAAGAACGGCGACACGGAGGAGTGGCAAGAAACCGGTAGAACGGCCGACGCTGTATCCACTCCGTTCTGTCGGGACGGAGCATTGCTCAGGTCGACCTCAGACGCAGTTTTCACTGGGGAAACTCTACATCGCACCCCCCTCAGACTTAGTGGTAAGATGACTCAGTGGGTAGCCTGTCATAAACTGGACACAGATCAAGCATGGAAACAGGAAGAGGAGGTACTGAACTGTGAAAGAAAAGCAAAATACGAGGGTCGTTCAATAATTAATGACCCAAATGTTTTTTAAAAGCCATTCATATACATAGAGAAACGTCCTTGTTGGTGCTTCACATTTGATGTTTGTTCTTTGCGCCGGTGGAGTTTCGAAGCGTTCTGGCAGGTGGCAGAGCCGTAGTACAGCGTCAAAGTGGCGTCTACACACGACTCACGTTACATACAGCGTGTTGTTATTGAATTCTTGTGTCCAGTAAAAGAAAACGTTGTGAACATCTATGAACGTTTGTGTCCAGGGTATGGCGATGCTGCAGTTGGTATGAGTACAGTTGGGCGATGGGTAAATAAAGTTAGATCCTCAGAAAATGCAGAAACAGAGCTCCATGATCAGCCACGCTCGGGACGTCGTGTCACAGCCATCAGTACACAGGCATACGTGACGACTCAAAATAGACTCATGACCCGTTTCCGACGTGTTCGATCGGACAAGAATCCAGCAGAAATCTTGCTCCAACACGATAATGCACGCCTACACACCAGTCTGACAACCCGGAAACACATCGCCAAATTGGGTTGGACATCACTGCTTCATCCACCCTACAGTACGGACTTGGCACCGTCGGACTTCCATCTCATTTGGCCGCTTAAAGATTCCCTGCGGGGAACACACTTTGAAGATGACGAGAGTGTCAGCCATGCAGATAAAACATGCCTGCAGGCTTTTACCAGCAGCGAATACGAGGGTTATTCGGAGAGTAAGGAACGATCGGTCGTCCACTAATCCGATGAAGTTTTGCACAAGTGTGTTGGGCAGTGTCTCTAGTATGCCCGTCGATCGCTTTACGTCGTTCTTTTTAGTTCTGAGTAAACATGGAGCACATAAAGATACCTAGAACAATAGTGTCTCCCGCCAAGTACAAGGGCCTGGTGAGAAATTTCGCCTGAAGCTATGCAACCAACATTACATAACTGTCGTGTGGTTTCTTCTTCAAGACAATTCTCAGCCGCATTCTGCAGGGGCGGTGAAGATGCTCCTGCATCGTTTTCAATTGGAATTTTTTGATTACCCACAATACAGCCCGTAATTTTCTCTCTCTGAGTTTCATCTCTGCTCACATGAACCGCTGGCTATGGAGACAACATTCTGGCACAGACAACGAGCTGTAGGGCAGCGTAGAGAATTGGCGGAAAGCACTGGCGTCTGCCTTCTATAACGAGGGTATTGGAAAGTTGATACAATACTACGACAAACGTCTAAGTGGGATCGGCGAGTATGGAGATAAGTAGCTGGAAGTCGTAGCTAACTGTTGCAAATAAAACAGTTTTCATTTTCTCTGTGGTTTCCATTTCGCGATCTATCGTTCCTTACTTTCCGAATAGCCCTAGTACATGATCTTTCACAACGTTGCCGTACGGTCATACAACGTGATGGAGAGTACGTAGAAAAACAGGATATGGACGAGACATGTCGATGTATATTGTCACCAAATTATGGCTGTTAGTAATAAATATGTTCTGAGAAAAAACTGTGGGATATTACTTACTGAACGATCCCCGTAGGAACGGTGAACAGTTCAAGGTCAACAAGTGTAACATCGAGCACAGTGAAAGAGTTACCTCGTTGTTGTTTAGTGGACACGGTGTTAAGCTATTACGTGAACGACTCGCTTTCAAAAGTTTTTCATGCCCTTTATTTTTATTTATTTATTTATTTATTTATTTTTTTTATTTTTTTTTTTTTGACAGCATTATGAGCTATCCGGACGCTCATTGAAAGGTTTGTTCTCTTTCTGCAGTCTTGGCAGTTGTCATACTATACCTTGGTGATAGAATAAAGTCATGTAGTAACTTACATTATGGTCCCAAGTAAACGTGATGAATAGTGAGAGCAGGCGAGATACCACATAGACGTTTCACAGAAATGAAATTAACAAATACACGCGTGTGAACTATGTTACAACAAAGGATTTCAAGAGTCAAAACGTCCAAAACGGAACGCAACTACAAAAACGTTAAAAACATATGTTTTGGTAGAGCACAGGGAAAGCTGCGTGACCCTGAAACTGTTGTGTTCATTTGTTGCAGCTTATGCTATAAACTGTTATGTTTTCATCATTTCCTTTAGACTGACCTTATTCACATTCATGCGAGCACCTAACACTGGTAAGGAGGCATATCTCACTCACTCAGCAGGCGTTCAAGTTAGTTGCGACGATAAGACATTCCTATTATATGACACACGTACCGTCACTAATGCCGTGTATGACGCACCACACGCGTTTGCCGGTGGAGGAATCGGCTGACTTTGTGACATTATTGTTCATATTTTTTTTAAAAAAAATTGTGTAAATATGTTATTGAAACTGTTGAAGAAGAAGTAGAGACATCTTGTTTGAAGCGAAATCGATACTGAAACTCTTTAATAAGATTAAAATGAATGTACATTTTAAGAAAAGGGGTGTAATATTTACTTTTAAATATTGTAAAGATATCTATTTGTTATAATTATTAAATGTAAAAAGGTGCTATAATCTAATTATGTATGTGATAGTTATTGGCACTCACTTAGGGCTGTATGAGATATGTGTAGTATAAAAGATGGAGTAGTTCCGTCAGGAACGGAAAGCTGTGTAAGCGTATGAAAAGGTGGGAGCGGAAACGTGTGGCGCGCTTGGGCGGGAGCGAACAAAGTCAGTCGGTGGCCAGTGATCTTAGAGGCAGCACATACAGCGCCAGCCTTGTGTGGAGTGCGCCAGATTGTTGCATCTTGCCTCGGTTGGAAACTGCAGTTTATCACGGCCTGGTATGGGGAGAAAAACGGGCTGTTGATTATAAGATGGATCATCGCTATGAAGAGGAAATAAGTCCGACATGGATAACTGTTCTTGGCCGTTCTGATATTAATGCAGTTGTTGCCACCAACGCCACCGTCGCTTATCACAGTTTACAGGGTACGACATTTTAGCTATGTATTATAGTGTGTGCCAGGAAGTTGAAATGTGCTTTGAGAATAATAAACATCAACCAAATTAACAATTGTGTCCACTTGGTAATTTATCCCGCTCATAAACCAAGCAGGATCCTAACCTGGTACATGAAAATTCCGAGTGACCTGTGTTCAGCTAAGACTGTGAAATCTTTAATATATTGTTGGCAAATCAGTGATTAATCAGTGAAATAATTGATAGAAAGAATAACTGAGAATTTCATAATTAACATTGCTATTGTTTTCTGTGTTAAAATGATTACGTAAGGTTATGCCAGATTCAGAGACCACATTAGATAAATTGTTTGCTGCTTTTACATTACGTATTAATGAAAGGAAATACTAAGTTGATGATTAATGGTGATAAATAGTAACGTTAAATAGTTTATCAATGAAATGTTGAGTACGAAATACACTCCTGGAAATGGAAAAAAGAACACATTGACACCGGTGTGTCTGACCCACCATACTTGCTCCGGACACTGCGAGAGGGCTGTACAAGCAAGGATCACACGCACGGCACAGCGGACACACCAAGACCCGCGGTGTTGGCCGTCGAATGGCGCTAGCTGCGCAGCATTTGTGCACCGCCGCCGTCAGTGTCAGCCAGTTTGCCGTGGCATACGGAGCTCCATCGCAGTCTTTAACACTGGTAGCATGCCGCAACAGCGTGGACGTGAACCGTATGTGCAGTTGACGGACTTTGAGCGAGGGCGTATAGTGGGCATGCGGGAGGCCGGGTGGACGTACCGCCGAATTGCTCAACACGTGGGGCGTGAGGTCTCCACAGTACATCGATGTTGTCGCCAGTGGTCAGCGGAAGGTGCACGTGCCCGTCGACCTGGGACCGGACCGCAGCGACGCACGGATGCACGCCAAGACCGTAGGATCCTACGCAGTGCCGTAGGGGACCGCACCGCCATTTCCCAGCAAATTAGGGACACTGTTGCTCCTGGGGTATCGGCGAGGACCATTCGCAACCGTCTCCATGAAGCTGGGCTACGGTCCCGCACACCGTTAGGCCATCTTCCGCTCACGCCCCAACATCGTGCAGCCCGCCTCCAGTGGTGTCGCGACAGGCGTGAATGGAGGGACGAATGGAGACGTGTCGTCTTCAGCGATGAGAGTCGCTTCTGCCTTGGTGCCAATGATGGTCGTATGCGTGTTTGGCGCCGTGCAGGTGAGCGCCATAATCAGGACTGCATACGACCGAGGCACACAGGGCCAACACCCGGCATCATGGTGTGGGGAGCGATCTCCTACACTGGCCGTACACCACTGGTGATCGTCGAGGGGACACTGAATAGTGCACAGTACATCCAAACCGTCATCGAACCCATCGCTCTACCATTCCTAGACCGGCAAGGGAACTTGCTGTTCCAACAGGACAATGCACGTCCGCATGTATCCCGTGCCACCCAACGTGCTCTAGAAGGTGTAAGTCAACTACCCTGGCCAACAAGATCTCCGGATCTGTCCCCCATTGAGCATGTTTGGGACTGGATGAAGCGTCGTCTCACGCGGTCTGCACGTCCAGCACGAACGCTGGTCCAACTGAGGCGCCAGGTGGAAATGGCATGGCAAGCCGTTCCACAGGACTACATCCAGCATCTCTACGATCGTCTCCATGGGAGAATAGCAGCCTGCATTGCTGCGAAAGGTGGATATACACTGTACTAGTGCCGACATTGTGCATGCTCTGTTGTCTGTGTCTATGTGCCTGTGGTTCTGTCAGTGTGATCATGTGATGTATCTGACCCCAGGAATGTGTCAATAAAGTTTCCCCTTCCTGGGACAATGAATTCACGGTGTTCTTATTTCAATTTCCAGGAGTGTATGTTGATGTAGAAACCCTCCTGTCAAAATTTACTTTTATTTTCATGAAATCAATCTGTTTGATTAAGCAGTTGGGTGCTGTAGATTTGTTTCGAGCGGCTAAACTTTTCTTGTATTGCTGAACCATCTTTTATCTAAATCTAAATTGAAGTCTGTTAGGTAAGCAGGAAGATGCAATCTTTTCTGCTGTCCTACTCAGCTTCATTACGTGTGCCTAATTAGACTGGCGAATAATAGTGTACCACCAACCACATATATTGTTATCGATGCAGAATAGTAGTCTAAATACTGTTATTTGCATACCTCTGAACTAATGACTTATTTGAAGAAACGAGTTAAAGTCTGATGCTTATTCCTTAGGTTAACACACACGGTTATTACACTTGTTTTTGTGGTTTTGCTGTCCAGATAAGTAAATGTATTTCTGTTTGTTACATTGCTTATTATTAACAGTATAGTATAGTATAAGAATATTACAGTTGGCTTTGCATTACAGTATGTTTTGTAAACCAATTCAGAGAATACAAAATACACGCAGGTATTACATCTGGTTCTACCTATCAGGACAGTAAATAACACACACAATATAAGGAGGAATATTACAACTTGTCGCCTTGTCATCAAACGGTCACGGTTCTCATTCGAAAGCCACTTCCGGCTGCTAGCAGAGTATATGTGCAGAATCAACTTTCATTATAAGTCCCTTCCTTACACCAAGCTTTTGCAAATGGACGTTATACCACGACTAAAACTAAACTCCGTCCGAACAGGCCTTGGAAGGCCCAACAGTACCGACCGGCCGCCGTATCATCCTCAGCCCACAGGCGTCGCTGGATGCGGATATGGAGGGATATGCGGTCAGCACACATCTCTCCCAGCCGTATGTCAGTTTACCAGACCGGAGCAGCTACTTCTCAATCAAGTAGCTCCTCGGTTTGTCTCACAAGGGCTGAGTGTACCCCGCTTTCCAACAGCGCTCGGCAGACCGGATGGTCACCCATTCATGTGCTAGCCCAGCCCGACAGCGCTTAACTTCGGTGATCTGACGGGAACCGGTGTTACCACTGCGGCAGGGGCGGTTATACCACGACACAGACACCAATTTGAATAAAGCGAAAAGTGGAAAAAAATGCTGAGACGAAGGACCTTGGTACACGTATCGAACGATTCAAAGTCCAATACTGTTTCCACTTAATCACGAAGCGTGACTCTATCATATTGCTGTATGTTGCACTTGTTGTGATTGGACCGTTCACTGTTTCTCTTTTGTTTTGTTTTTTTTTTTTTTTTTTTTTTTTTTCGCAGGTCAGTACACCTCCGTCCTGTTTCCGCGTTTGATCTGTGTTCAGTTTTTGACGGAGTATCAACTTGGTCCTCTCGCCACTAAATCTGAAGGGGTAGCGGTGGAGAGCTTCCCTTGTCAGGCAGAGTTCATGCCATCAGGGAAGAGACAGGAAGGCATTGCAATACGAACCAAGGGTCACACTTAAGGAGATCAAGGTTCTGAAATGCTGAAAAAGGACTATGATAAGTGTACTCCGGACGGATTTCGTTTCGAGCTAGAAAATCGAAACATCAGATTCTCAACACGTATACTCAATCCTTTTACATAAGAAATATTGATCGTGGTGATGACAGATGCTATATCAAGTCTGTCGCACGCCTAGTAATAACGCCAAGAAATTGATACGGTCGTATGATTTTCTGTTTGTACTTCTGCGATGCATACATGTATCCGTATCGATTTCTGACATCAGTGCGGCAAATAAAAATTGTTCTGTGGTCAGAGATGCCAGGCGTGAATGGCGTCTTTAAGCTCTCGCCAGGCGAGCCATGGGGACTGGTGGTCTGGACGACAGAGGTGGGAGTAAGCCACGTAGCGAGAGCCGGGCACATGCTAGTTGTGGACTGGAAGCGCAGAAAGTGCTACGGCGTCGTATGAGTGATGGGTCGGCGGCCCGGAGGCTGCTGTTTACTCGGCAGATGGTAGGAAGCGCATCACATCGGAATTAGTGCCTCGCAGTCCTACTGAATTTGGTGAGCATCGGCATTCAGTTTGGAATTTGAACTGAGTCATCCGCCTTGGCTGGAACGGTAACTCGTCCGTCTGTGATCGACTCCGGGCGCGTGCGACGTCATCCTGTAAATTAAACTGTTTTGAGTTTTCAGTTTCCGGTAACATTGTTTCCTGTTTCTTCTGAGATACATCACATTGGATGGGCGCCAAAGAACTAGTTCGGCTTGTCATTGACTGTAGTGTCACGAAATTGTACGCTGGCAGTGTTCTGCAAATTTCCATGTTATGTGTGGCTAATCGGATACCTTTCTGTGCTACACTTTCCGGACTATGCAAATCATGTTGAACTATGTGCATGGACTTGGATGGGTGACCATCCGGTCTGCCGAGCGCTGTTGGCAAGCAGAGTGCACTCAGCCGTTGTGAGGCAAACTGAGGAGCTACTTGGCTGAGAAGTAGCGGCTACGGTCTCGGAAACTGACATACGGCCGGGAGAGCGGTGTGCTGACCACATGCCCCTCCATATGCGCATGCAGTGACGCCTGTAGTCTGAGGATGACACGGCTGACAGTCGGTGCCTTTGGGCCTTCGTGGCCTGTGCGGGAAGAGAGAGAGTTTTATGTGCATGGTATTCTAGAGAACTGATGTCAGCTTCAGCGCAGTTCGTAATTGTGGATACATGTTCTCAGGTTCCACTGCCCGAAGTTTGCGTGTAAGGAGGGTTAATTAATTTCTGCGATTACAAAGCTACTTTTAACTGTATTATTCCAAATCGCCTTACGTTCAAGAGGCAGGGTGAACGTAAAGTTGGTTAAGACCGGTAGTAATAATCTGTCGTTTTCAGCGTTTGTTCTTAGCTTGGGACTGTGGTAGAGTGAGCCACGTACGGATGTATCTGATACTGACGAAAGAGTGATTGGTGTGCGGCTGCATTAGAGCATGTTATGCTTCTGTGAATTGTAATTATTTGTTTTTCAGCTATCGTAATCTTGGTTTTCTGACAACCGATTTGATTGAACTGGCCTTAAGTTATTCACATGTCAGTATCCCTGTGAAATTTATTCTGAACTTATGCTTAATTTTTTTAAAGAATACGTTGGATGATTTAATGTTTTAAAAATGTAATTGGTTTTAATGTTTAAAGAAAAGGAAACTTGTTCAGTCTAGAGCTTCAGTGATTATTGTAAATAACTTGGATGATTTTAACTTTCTTTAAGCTTATCATTCTAATGTTTAAGGAAAAGGAAATTTTGGGTAATTTAGAATTTCAGTAATTGCCCTTAAATATTTTCAATGACCTTAAGTTTTTTAAAGGTTATTGGTTCTGATGTTAAAAGAAGGGAAATTTAAGGAGTTTAGAAGCTGAGTCATCATTCTAAAAATGTTTCATGATTTTAAAGTTTTAATGATAATTTGTTTTAATGTTTACGAGAAAGAAAGTACGAATTTTCTGTATATGTGTGTATAACTGTGTAAACCAAGAAAAGTAATACATGTTCTGCTATTGTGGTCAGCCTCCTATCACATCAGAACCGTTGTGTTCTAGCTTGACCAGCTCCAAAAGTTACCTTTCGCTTTCGAAATCTTAAGAGAAGGTATCAGGAACGAATCTGAACACTACCTCTACCCATGAAGAGAAGTAATGGCTACATTTCTCAAGAACAAACTGAATTCACCTCTCAGTCAAGATTTTCTAGAAACTTCATTATCAGGAGAATGCCGGAGGTGGAAATCCACTTCAAGACAATGTTTAACCATTCCGCCGAAAATAATCAGGTTCTTCAGTCGCCCCCGCTGAGCATGGAAGTAAAGATACTAAAAGAAATGAAGGTCCAGAAAGTTACTTAGCCGGCCCGAGTACAGATTTAGTAGCTGCCGTTCCACGCTCGATGACGTAATGCCGCTGGGGGTAAGAGTACAAGTAATGTCCCGGTGTAATCAGCGCCATATAGGAGTTCTCTCTCTGCGTCCCTCCACCGCTGCCCTATAATTTCAGACCTGCAGTGTACGAAGACGTTTCCCCTTGATAGTACCAGGCCTTGCCGGTCGAACACTATTATCGCTGTAACGCCGGTGAAACGTACTGAGCATCAATCTTTCTGACCACCCCCATGCACTCTACCATGACCGCAGTAATAACACCAGTAGAATGCTTTCATGTGCGGAAGACTTCGCGTCTTATTGTTCTCTTCCAACGTTAGAACGGTAGCATGCTATCAGCTTCCGATGAAGAGGTTGGAAGGATGGGCAGAGAAACGTTTAAAAATATTCTTATACAAAACCTACCTAGACTTCAATAGATTACATTCTCTTTAATAACTCAGCAAAATTTTTCATGGAAAGTAGTATCAAGTAACTTATAAGAATAGGACTTCCGGGTCTAGAGATTGATGACGACAAATGAAACAGGATGCCATATCCCAAAGAGGTTCTAAAGCACGGAGAATGATCCATCAAACGACCTTGAGGAGATGATAGATATTTACTGCTGCTTCAAATTGTCGATCCGGAACTCAATAAGGCTGTAGGACACACAGATCACCATGGCAGACGTCGGCGTCTCCTGCCTTAGGAGTGACAACGTCACCTCACTTATTAAAGCTGAACGGCACGGACAAAGAACAGAGTTCTTATTTGCTGAATTATTCTTTTACTCTGCAGCTTCGTACATTCTTTAAGGAAACTTTCTTAAATATTAAAAGTTTGCTTCGGACTACAACTCGATTTCGATCATTGCGTTTCGAGGAAAATGTTTTACAAACTGCGTTACCCAGCTGTAATCTTACATCTGTTAGAACTTCTCTACTGCTTTCCAAGTTCCGTAGAGGCTTACCTTCACACCCTACTCAACCACTCTCAGTTCTACTCTAGGACCAGCAAGCAGATTTATGCTGTCGCCAGGCTTCAAAGCTTGGAGGTCGGTTTGATACCGCTATAAAATTTATAATGTTTTATCTTCAAGCGCATGAATAAAAATTTAAAAAAGATAATTAAAAATATATGTTTAAAACGGGAATACATTAAATATATACGTTTGTCTTATTGAATCGCTCATAATTTATGAATATCTCTTAGTGAACAAAGGGCTGTGCAATTTGTCTTACAGTGCCTGCAGTTTTACGTTCCTGTGAGGTGCCTTTCTTTTGTATCATCCCAGATACATTTAACTTTTCTGACCTCGATATCAGACTTCATATTCGGCAAACTAATGATTATACATAATTTCAGTAATTACTTCATTTTACCCTTGTTATGCGTTCTGAGGTAAATGTTCATCTTCATGCAACCACTGAAATGACACAATTTAAAACTTCAAACGTAACATACGGTACGTGGAGGATTTGTGATTCCTGTGCAGGTCAGGAATAAACTGGACATTTGAAAAATCCTTGGCGTCCAGTAAACACAGAGCACAAGAAATCTCAGGGAACCTGTCTTATTATGAGCTTGTTTTTTACTTTCTTATCATATTCCAGAATACGTTTGCTTTAGATACTTCGCTCAAAATAAACAATGGTCGTGGTTATGTGCCAAAAAATGCACGGCCAAGCTCAACTGTGTTTCTACCTTTAAAAATTTTTCGGGAAATAAAAGTATCCATTTAAAAAAAAAAGTTTTATCTTCGCTCCACAGTATCAGCAAGTGACAGAGAACTCGCATTCTTGGCGCTTTCATGAACACACAATATTTATCAAATTTCAATATGAATTATTTTCGTTTTTACTAACAAGGAACCCCTTGAGTGCGAAGTGACAATCTCAGTCTTTAGTAAAGCGTATTTGAAAGTGTTGTGTTAACAACTATGACGCAAAAAAATCTAGCTGGTAATGACTCACCATGTGTATCAGTAGGGCGACGGAAAATGAGTGTTCGGGAGATGCAGAGGTCAACCTTCTATGGGATGTATGTATTACACTTCACAAAATGGAAATCGTCGACATTCAAGAACTGTTCAAATCAAACTATTAACTTGCACCATGAACACTGAATGAAAAATGGTGAGCCACAGTGATCACAAAGGTTCGCACCATCAAGATCGAAGGCGAACCCCTTGTGAGTTCAAATCATTCAGGACGTTCAGCTAGATATCCACTCTTAAAGAATGCACATAAAATCACATTCATATAACGGAGTGATGAAAACTGATGGAATGTGATCACATGCAACGGAATGTGAAACAGTCTGTCGTGGACCATACTGTGAAACTGGCTATCCTTGAAGCCGTAGTTGCAAGTAGTGCGGTAATTGTTTTATATACAGGGAAAAAACAAACACCCAGAGGCTGAATTTCCCCAGCGGTTCCTGGTAGTATGAACTGCAATGTCACACATTTTTCAGGAGGGATATCTTGCTCTAAGGGAGTCTAATTTTATACGCAGACCAGGAGTCAAGCAAAAGCAAGTTATTTTGACGAGCTATTGACCAAAAACAATGCACACACCATAGTTATGCTCTTATGCCGTTTTCCCACTCTTGCTTGCTGTGTCGTAAACATTCCCTGGTGTCCTTGCAGGATCACACACACGAGAAAGAATTGTAGGGGATAGAGCACCTCCAACTTGTCGCAGCACAATAAATGACTTTCCATGCAACTGACCATGCAGATCAACGGTCAGTAAAACTTTATAAGAGTGCGTTAAACCATTGACATTAGCTGATCTTGATACAACTCTCTTGGTATCTCTAATTTCCAGGTTTCATGTGCGTTTACTTTCCAAATCCCGATTGGTCGTGGTTGAAAAGAATTCCTAACTACACTGTCTGCACCTGTACAACATTGCTGGGTGCCACTGGTGGAACTGTTTCTACTGAAATAATGTAACTTGTTGCTGTCTGTACCTGCTCAACATTGCTGGGTGCCACTGATGGAACTGCTTCTACTGAAATAATGTCACTTGTTGGTGTCTGCACCTGCTCGCCATTTCTGGGTGCCACTGTTGGAGCTGTTTAAATACTGCTGATGAAATGTTATGAGACTGCTATTTGCACCTGTTGATCATCGCTGGGTGCTACTGTTGGAACTGTCAACTACTCTGAGGAGTGCTACTTGTTTATTGAACTATTGAAAGGATTTTATGTGAATATTTGTATAAACTGATTTTTTGTATATTTACTGTTTGTGAAATGTTATGAGACTCTTACCTACACCTATTTGACATTGCTGGTGCCATTGATTGAATGATACTTGTGTAAACTATAATGTAAAATCACATGTATGCAAGCATTTGTATTCCTTACTGTATTTTATATATTAGGTTATTGAAGGGTCAGTGCAAAGACAAAATTTATCTAGTTATGTGATATTTACTTATTGATATTATCTTTTATTTTTGTCTGTATTTTTTTGACGAATTTGGTGGTATTTTCACCACCAATGCTGGCAAAAATACCATCAAATTCTAGCCCGTGGAGGAGGGGCATATGAAAGGTGGCTACACTGAGTCACAGCGCCAGAGATTGCGCCAAAGAGTTTTATTCTGCCGCCTCCACTGGCAGTGCTTGTTCAGAAGTTGTGGTGGTTAGTGTTTTGCTGAGAGGATGTTGATAGTTGTACTATTTGAGGCCATGTCGTGTGCAGTTGTTTTGATGGGCTAGACAGCAGAGGTTGTTCGAGTGGAGATGTTGTAATGATCAGAGTGTATTTTTAGTCAATATACATGAAGGTAAAAAACATTTTTTTTATTTTTTTTAAATTTCCTAACTAACAATGTGTCTTGGTCACAGGTTCAGTCAACAAAGCATCTGGCTTGTGTTCATGTATTAGAGTGTAATTCTGGTTTCTATGTGCAATTATAGTAGTTCTGTTTTTTTTTAATTACTTCAGTGTAAATGGTGTTTAAAGCATCTTGTCGTATTGAGGAAGAACCGTGCCAGTAGAAACAGTTCCATCAGTGGCACCCAGCAATGTTGAGCAGCTGCAAACACCAACAAGTGACATTATTTCAGTAGAAGCAGTTCCATCAGTGGCACCCAGTAATGTTAACAGGTGCAGAAAGCAACAAGTGACATCATTTCAACAGAAGCACTTCCATCAGTGGCACCAAGCAATGTTGAACAGGTGCAGACAGCAACAGTCCATAATATTCACTATCACTAATCAGACAGTTCATCAGAGTTCATTAGCACAAATTAAACATTTCTAAGTGGCACCCAGCATTTTGAACAAGTGCACGTAACAGTCCATAATATTCACTATCACTAATTAGACAGTTCATCAGAGTTTATCAGTAGAAATTAAACATTTCCAAGTGGCACCCATCATTTTGAACAAGTGCAGGTAACAGTCCATAATATTCACTATCACTAATCAGACAGTTCATCAGAGTTCATTAGCATAAATTAAACATTTCTAAGTGGCACCCATCATGTTGAACAAGTGCATGCACGTACAACAGTTTGAAGGCACACACAATTGCTTTTACAAAATTATCATTAATGCTCTTACACTAAACATACAAATAATAATAAACACACAAATGATACCAGATAATTGTCATATTAAATATTACAAATACACAATTATCAGTAAACCTATAATATTTATGGGTGTCAGTGCAAGCCGCAACAAACAAGTAAAATAATGTTTAGGAGATAGGTCGGTACCAATTATTTGGGATTAGGAAAGGAAAACACACAAAACACACTCACTCATCCTTCATCGACATTAAGTGCTACTGTGTAATTCAATAGTGTTAACTGTGTAAATGCAATTCTGTCAAAGATTTGATGTTCGACATGTGTATCAAGTAGTAGTGGCAGCAATGTATAACAGTCAATAATAGTTAGTCAACGTCATAGTCATCATGTCAAGACCAATGTTTGCCAAGCCAAATCAAAATGCACGGTTTCTGAACAACTGTCAGTGTGCCAAGATATGCAAATACTTCCTCTCTCCAAAATAAAGTATATACTGCTTATTGATTTAACAAAGTGTGTGTCTGTAGACAATCTTCCTTCCACTTGAGTGTTCTAGTCTGCCATCTTCATCCTCCTTGTTCCATATAGACCAACAAAAAAATATGCTCCTCGCTTACTTTACCTCTTATCCACCAAAACTGCAATAATCATCAGCATCACATAAACCTAATACTTCAATAATACCTCTTACATCGGTACATATAAACCTAATCATCAATATCATTTACCTTACCTCTTGTCCACCAAAACTCCAATAATCATCAACTTCACACAATCTCCATACCTCAATAATACCTCGGCACATATAAACCTTATCGCCAATATCATTTCACTTCCATAACAACTCTTTCCTCTAGTCAGTCTCCTCGAACAAGTACAGATAAAATCCTAGTGCAAACTTCAATTCAACATCCCATACAATCCGAAGACACAATGTCCACACAGAACCTCTGTGTAATCCATCTGACCCAAATCTTCTACACATTATGAATCATAAAATACATTTTGGTTACCTTGTCCATCATTAAATAAAAGAAATGCATACATGACCTCTAACAGCCTTTAGTTTGAATAACTTTCAGTAAGTAAGTACGAGTACGGAGTGTGTAACATCATAATTTTTCACAGTGTGTACACCACTTCAAGAAACACGGCAAAACAGAAGCAAACATGTGGAGTATTTCTTGTGTCAAGTGTCACTTGCTATTTCAATTGCTCACGAAGAATGCAGTGTAATAACTGTCAATGGTCTAAACCAAGTGTTGGTATGTCATGTCGTTAGCTTCCTCCCTATTAGCATAAATTTATACAGCTTCCATAAAACCTCCAGCACATGTGACTTCAATGAAATTTCTTGTACCAACGTCGTTCGTAGAATTATAGCAGTTCATTGTCTTATCTTAACATATAAAGCACTGAGCGTAAGCAAAACGTGCAATAGCGAGACAATATACCAGTAGAGAACATAATGTCAACAAGTGGATGCAGCACAATTCCTACCACGAGGCTCTGCCAAGCGAACAATCTATAATTAATACCATAGTGTGACCTAAACTCTATGTTTGTACACAGTATATAAGCATTTCTATATACCAAATTAAAGAGTAGTTATGACAACAAAACAGAAATGTGTAAATATGCAATCCATACGCAAAGCAGCAAATATATATCTTACATAATAAACAGGTCATTAGCATCATATCAGCATAAGCAAATACATGTTCATATGTCATCTTAATAAGTAAACATGAAGGCGCAAGCAGATACATCACAAAGTATAACCTACATACATATCAGCACAATTAATCATGTGACAATTATAATTTAAATAAATAAGCACAGCAGGCACATAAAAAAAATAATGTGACATCAGTGAAAAAGCATAGCAGCCAAGCGATGCATAATATACATAAGTAACAACCCTGTTCATTAATCAATCATTGTCAAAATCAGATAACACAAAGTATAAATCACGTAATCGCGAGCAGCAAATTACGTCTAAAGTACGTACCTAAGTGGAAATATGTTACCTGAAAAATAAACTCAATTAATAGTTACCTTTTTAGTTTATTAGTTTCTTCTTCGAAATTACATTCTTCCTGAAAATTTCTCGATAGCAAGTCCTCTTAACGTCGGACACACACAGAATTTACCTGAAGTTCTTAAATATTTTATACAACCGTATCCTGAAAAAAACTGAACGTTAATAACATAATTTATCAAGTCACTATAGCTTTATACTGAATTGAATCAGAGAAATTAGACTGAGTATTTGTCTACGGCTGTCAGTGCATTCACACTGAGCGCTCGATCAGCTGTAGGTACGCGTGACGTAAGAAGTAATTGTTTGCGGTCAACGACTGCCTTGTGCGGCGCGCAGACTTGACTGTTGCTTTGAGTATGTGCCACTGCCGGAACACGGCGCGGTATCCTTGTACTCTCCGTGTGTTTACGTATAACTGTTAGTTTCTCAAAAGTATGTCATTCCACAAAAATTTTAACGTTCGATATATGATGTATTCCCTTAGAGCGTCGGGATTTAAGAGTTTCTACTTCTACAGTGTTATCATGAATAATTTTGCGAACTCTATATGGACTGTTATAAAGCAGAAAAAATTTGCGACACAAGACTTTTCCTTTGTGAGACAAACGATGAGACTCAATTAACACCTTTTGACCAACTGGCAAGGTTTTTAAACGACCAGGACGTTTAGCTGATTTCTCTCTTCCAGCAGCCGCAGATGCAATATTCCGTAGAGCCAGGTTGACAACTTCAGAATGCCGCAGTTTCCGTGTAGGCGGAAAAGGAACGATTTCAGAAACGCGATTTGTCGGTGCTTTATTTTTTAATATTAATATAGGCGATAAAGAAGTTGAATCGTTAGGGAGTTCATTCAGAATGTTTTGAAAAATATGAAGATACTGATCCCACGTTCTGTGATTCTGATGACAATAAAGTCGACACAATTTATTGATTTCCTTCATCCATCTCTCTGAAGCATTAGATTGAGGGTGAAAAAGTGAAATGAAAATTGGTTTAATCTTACGACGCCGTAGAGTACGAAGCCCAAATTTTAGAGCGAAACTGTGATCCATTATCTGATATAACCTTATCAACATGACCCACTTCTTTAAGAAAATGTTTGATGAAAGCGTTAGATACTGAACGAGCTGTTGCTTTGCGTAAAGGTGTAAAACACACATATTTTGATGTCAATTCCACGGCTACCAAAATGTACGCAAAACCATTAGTAGAACGAACCACTGGTCCGAACAAATCGACTGCAGCCATCTCCCTTAATTTCGCTGGAATGATAGGAAACAACGGTGCTCTGTGAGAAATAGTTGGCGGTTTAGCCTTTTGACATAATTTGCATTTGGCAAGAACAGATCGAATACGTTTTTCCATATTACTGAAGTAGCAATTTTCTCGTAATTTATGAAAGCATTTTCTGGGACCAAAGTGTGCATAACTGAAATGTGTATACCAAATCAATTTATTAACCCACTCATCAGGAATACAAACTAACCAAACAGAGTTGTCGACCGATTTTCGTTTAAAAATAATATCATTGCGAACTAAATAATACTGTCTAATCGCTACGCTTTCCTTTCTCCTCCACTTCTCCTTAATGTCCTTCCAGATTGGATCCTTGTTTTGCTCCTTAGCGATGTCCTGGAGCGAAGACGAAATAAAATTCTCAAACGCAACACCTTGAATATACATCAAACAATAATGGTTTTCTTTGCAGTCCTCTTCAGCACTTTGTTTCAAACCCATAGGTCCACGTGATAAAGCATCAGCAATAATATTTGAAGAACCCTGTATGTAAACAATACTAAAATCAAATTCCTGTAGATACAGCGCCCATCGTGACAATCTTCCATGTGTTAATTTTGTTGACATAGGAAATTCCAGAGCTCGATGATCGGTGTAAACCTTAGTACGTCTGCCATACCAAAAGATGCGAAATTTTGTGAAAGCCCAAGTAACAGCCAAGGCTTCAATTTCCGTAATCGAATAATTCTTTTCTGATTTAGAGAGAACACGACTTCCAAATGCAATAGTTTTCTGTACTACAACGCCGTTTTCTTCAATCTCTTGAAATAAATGTGCACCTAGGCCTTTGTATGATGAGTCCGTCGCCAAACAAAAACCTTTAGATAAATCCGGATGTGAAAGAAGTGGAACAGCAACTAAAGCATCGCGAAGTTGTTCATTGATTGAGCTTCCTCATCCCAACACCAATTAGAATTCTTTCCAGATGGTTCACATAAACGAGATGTGGCCAAATTGTTCAATCTAACAAAGCGTCTAAGAAAATTACAGACACCAAGGAAACTACGAACGTCACGTTTTGTGGTTATAACAGCATAATTACGAATAGCATCTAGTTTCTCTGGATCAGGAAGAATACCTTCTGTAGAAATAATATGACCAAGAAATTTCACCTGAGAAGACCAAATTCAGATTTTTCCAAGTTCACTGTAATGCTAACTCTTGCAAAAATACGTAATAATGAATCCAAAATTATGTTATGCTCGCTCCAAGAACGTTTAGCAATAAGAATATCGTCAACATATGAAGTAATATTGTCACGAAGATAAATAGGTAAAATTTCGTTTAAACTACGAATGAATGCTGCAGAAGATATAGTAAGTCCAAACGGTAATTTCCGAAATCACTTTTGGGTAAAATAGTCATATCCGGTTATTCTTTACCGAGTCTCTAGATAGATTGATAGTCGAAGAGATGTTCTGATAGATACAAAGAATAGTAAAAGAGTAGGCAGCAGTGCAGAAAACTAAAAGATAAATAGCACTACTACAGCTCGGGGCCCTGTGAGCGCTACGGCACATATTCACTTAGTGTAGTGAATCCCCTGAGGACTTAAATAGCCACACATAAATTCCAGTTTGTGACTTAGTGGCCAGTTTGGTGGAAATGCGTGCACAAATTGATCTAACCATGAACATGAATGTATGTCATTCTTAGAATTGCGAAAGATCTTATATTACCGAACAGTTAAAAAGTGTTTATAGTCAAAGTTTTCGCCTTGTGGCGACAAAGACCTACCGCGTCAGTCCCAGTCCGAATGTCGATTATTGTCAAGTTCGCACGCCTGGCGCTCTCTTGTTGCATCTCGTAAATGAAACAAATTATTTTCTTCAAAACCAGCTGCTATCTGTGATTCTAAATTTCTTCTGGTGTCTTTTCCTACGATTTAGCCTTCAATTTGTTTGACTTGCTTTCGTAATGCCTCAAATTCCCTTTTAACGCGTTCATTAAATTTTCCCTGATTTTCAACATGTTTATTTATGTTCTGGTACTCTTCTGTTTCTGCAAATTGCAATGGAGCTGTATCATCTGAATCTCTGTCCCCATTTAAACTAAGATTTGTCAATTTATCAGAAATCTCCTCAACTCTTTCCGATAAGTCACCTATTTTTTCTTTCTGTTTATTTACATCTTCCGTAAGTGTCGCGACTCGGGTTTCGGTATTGACACATTTAGTAGTTAAATGTTCACACTGTTGCGTTAGGTTATTTATTCTGTCAATTGGTACTGATTCCTCGATTCTTTCAAATATATCTTCCTTATCGTGTGCACATTGTAAATTTAACTCTGAAAATTTTTGTACTATCACGCGATCTCTTTCTTCCTGTTCTCTATCCTGTTCCTTTTGTCTAATCTCTACTGCAATTAATCTATTATTGTGAGAATTCCAAATCGGTTGTACTTCTTCTCTAATTTCTTTCTTTAATTCATCTTTCATGTTTTCGAAACATGTCCCTATTCGTGAGTCTAACCGTGTTTCCATTGTTTCCATCTCTGTTTTAATTGTTCCTATTTGTGAGTCTAACCGTGTTTCCATTGTTCCCATATCTGTTTTTAATTCAGATCCCAAATTTAATATTGCACTCATCAACTGCTCCATATTAACTTGTTCGAAATTCTTTTCGCCCCTAACATTTCCCATTAAAACTTACTTCCTTCGTCATAGCATTAAAGCTATCTGTGTTCGATGCTATTCCAAAATCTTCTGTCGTTAATCTCGTATTCTGAAAATTTTTTGATTGTGAAAAGTTTTGGACTGGTTCCGGGCTATTTTCCCTGCTTATTAAATTATTTTCTACTTCATTATTCATCATACTGTTCTCCTGTGTTGGTGAGTTCGCCATGTTAACAATTTCGTCATTCTCACTATTCATAATTTTTGCCTTTTTCATCGATCACGTAATCATTTACAAAACATACAAAACTCGTCACTATACGAAAATTACACACAATATAAAACTTTATCACCAACAATACCATTCACACGAAATGCTTCCCGACAAACACGCCTAAAGAACAATTAAAATCTTCATAATTCCACAAAATTGTCAAACCTGTATACAAGACATCAAAAATTAAATTCTGCAAAAATACCATTAGAAGAATTACAAGACAACTACAAATGTTCAATTACCAAATCTACAAATGCAATGTAGACTACAATTACTAAACTACAAATTACTACAACAATCCTACTGTCTGCTATTTTTACTATCAGAAGAATTCCAAGGGACGATCCGAAGCAGCGGTCGCCACGTGCATGGGGGCTTAATTATATAGAATGCAAATAATTTTTTTTATTTTTAGTAGCTGTTTGTCCGATTACGAAGTCTCGAAACCGGTTGGCCCTGAGTAGTATTAGTACGCAATCTGACAGCATAGAATAACAACAAAGAATGTAAGGAAATTAAGTCCCCAGCAACTATAAAAGCTACGAAACAACAAAGCACAAGTGTAACTGTTCTGTGTGTGGAAGTGTGATTCAACGTACACACCTGGCACGGTTCTTCCTCAATACGACAAGATGCTTTAAACACCATTTGCACTGAAGTAATTAAAAAACACAGAAGTACTATAATAGCACATAGAAACCAGAAGTACACTCGAAAACATGAACACAAGCAAGATGCTTTGTTGACTGAACCTGTAACCAAGACACATTGTTAGTTAGGAAATTTAAAAAAAAATTAAAAAAATGTTTTTTACCTTCATGTATATTGACTAAAAATACACTCTGATCATTACAACATCTCCATTCGAACAACATCTGCTGTCTAGCCCATCAAAACAACTGCACACGACATGGCCTCAAATAGTACAGCTATCAACATCCTCTCAGCAAAGCACTAACCACCACAACTTCTGAACAAGCACTGCCAGTGGAGGCGGCGGAATAAAACTCTTTGGCGCAATCTCTGGCGCTGTGACTCAGTGTAGCCACCTTTCAGTGTGCCTTGTCCTCCCATTAATATCCATAGTTTTTCTTTTGCACTACACGGTCATATTGCTGTGGAGTGGAGTTATTCGAAATACGTACATAATAGTTGTTTTACTATGCTGCAAAGGATCTTTGATGTATGTAACTATGTTCAGTACGCACTCCTTTGACAATGATTTTCTTCTACCACATTTCCCAGGAGAAGGGATTTGTGGCTCCCTGCTCGACAAGGATGATGAACTACATGGCTGACACATGTTTCAACATCACTTTCACTTGTGAAGCACATAGCATCGTCATTGTACTCCTCATGTACACTGTCCGTTCAGTCGAGTGTGAACGACACCACACATTCCACTGACTCATCTTGCAGAAACGATAATATTTCATCTGCCATCTCTTTCTCATCTTTGGTAACTGTTGTTGTAAATATAATGCAATGTTTGTTTTGTTTCTCGTTGCTATTGCTCTGCTTTGTATCAACACTACTGGCACTGTGACACTGTTGTGAGGTACTCATCAGGTCAAGAGATTGCAGGGCACTCTCACTTCTGATTCGGTGTAGGGAATACGATCTACGGCGACTTGGCTTCATACATTGTGATGAAATGGTGGGCAGCAGTTTATGGTCTTGTTTGCGTGCTCTAGGAAAAGAAATACGGTAAGCTTTACCTGCATTCAAAGTAACAGGGTGCCGACTTAAACGACTGCAGTAAAAGCACGGCTTTGGTGGGTTGACAAAGTGCGTTTTTTCTGGAGAACGGTGAGGAGACATTTCCAGACAGCCCGTGCCACGGTCGCATTGTGCAAAACACATTAGCTTTGGCGCCAGACGTTCAGGTATACGGCCTAGTGCCGAAAAGTCACCGACAGCGCATTGTAGGCCTTGTTAGCGAGCAAGCCGCCAAAAGAAATGTAAACGTTCTGCAAATGTCTGTGGGACAGGGAAACTGGGGCCAAGACGTCCAGACTCTGTTTCAAAACATGTTTTGTCAATGCAAGTTCATGGCCGTTCTTTGCAAACTTTGAAATGGACACAACAGGGGAGATAACAAGCTGTTTATGGAGGTCTGTGCTTCCACACTGTATTGTGTTAGCAAAAGACATGGCAAACGTGTGGGAAAGAGGCCGCAAAGCTGAATTTTTTCCGTTTTCTGCCAATTAACTTTAAGTCTCTGATTGGTCAAATCGGTTTGCAGTGCAAAGGCCATTCACTGAGCTTAGAGCTTAGAATGCCGGGCTCCAGCTCGTGATTGGCTTGTGTGAAAATGGGGGAAGTCAAAAAAAAAGCTGACGAGGAAATGGGGAGAAAGGGAGATCAGCACTCTTGTACAAGTCTCTTGTACTGGCGCTTTGCTAGTAAGGAACTGCAGGTCTCTACCTAAATGGTGATTCTGTCCTTTGCTAGGGTGCGACTTAGAGCCTGTGCCAGTCACCTTCTGAACCCTCAGAGGTACTGCTTAAATCATCATGGTCACAACGAGTGACGCGTGGGTGTACTTATTTGTCTTGAGTCGGCCATCTAAACATTTGACATATTCCGACACGCACAGTTGTGGCACGGAGTCATTAGGGTTTTAGAGGCTCTTAGGGAAGTAACTGCATTCTGAATTAACCGAACGCGAGACCGCATACTTGCATTTTTCGGGAACGCGCATTTAATAACAGATAGCAGCTGTCCATGACTTCAGTCGCCAAGTGCATCGTAGGGTGCCGCCTTGACCAGTAGGATGGTAAAGTATTCGCTGCTGTGACATAGGGCTATAATATCTGTTTCTCAGCACCCTGTTCTTTTGAACCATATTTTTCCTTTTTTTTTTTTTTTTTGTATGGTAGAATACAGATGCTTGGTGGTGGCGTAGTTTGATGCCATGACCTGGATTCACGTGTATGAAGTGAGATAAAGCGAGTAGTGTTCTGGTTAGTGCCATGTGTCGATCCCCAGCAGATCACTTTGTCCACCATACATCCCATTTTAGTAACGCTTTTGTTAAATAAATATTTTTGTATGATGTTTCTTTAACAATTTTGTTGTATTGTCTTGTTTAAGATCAATAAATCGACTGTGAATTAGACTACAGCTTCTCCCTGAGTTCTGATTAACAGTTCCTTTGCATTTTTATGACAGTCTAGATCAGAAACATAAGGAGTAGCTTTTTGATTTGGTGTCCACTGTGTGAATCTTTTACTTCATTAACAATAATCTTCTTTCAAAGTAACCAGTGCGACTAATGTCTGTAGCCTCAGACTTTGCTCACCATTGGATACCTCCAGTCCAGCCCTCCGTTACCATCAGTAGTCAACATTGTGATTGCATGATAGACTATATGTGGGGCGTCTAATGCCGTAAACATCATTGGCCTTTGCGACCTCACACTCGAGAGTTTCCTTGTAAGATTTGGTTGCTTGGTATAATGCGAGAACTAGAAAGTGCATCAATCGTGATGTTATCACCCTCATTTTTTTTCATTCCTTGAAGTCCGTCCGTCCCCAACCTAACCCGCCAAACCCCCCCCCCCCCCCGGGTATCCTCACGACCACTTTGATGTACGATTTGCTAGGGGGTATTATATTACTAAATATAAACTATGTCTCTTACGCTACAACTTACATGTATTCGGTGAAAATTCAAACATAAAAAACCTGAGATAGCATTTTAGCAATAACAACCCAACATAATGGCAAACTATGATGAATCTTTGCGGATTCCAAGGAACAGAAAGAAGTGTTGCAACGTTTTGACATTTAATTTCTCGGGACATGGTGACAAAAGTAGTTCGTTGAACCTGTGGAAGGTAGTCGTCCGTTACATTTGTGACTGAAAAAATAGTTAATATGTTCCGTTTCTTATTCATAATGTCTCATAGCCTACCCTTTTGTTGTAGTTGTATTGGCTACAATTTCCTGGAACAGATGAAACACAAGAAAACAAATTCCGTTCCGTAAAGTTCCGAAAGCAAACCCCACTTACAGACGTGAATTTTAGCAGTCTCTTGACACAACGACCAATTAAATTTAACCGTGGAGGTATAAGTGCAAAGGAAGGGACGTTTCGAAATTGTAGCATAGTGAAGAACCTACACTTGACTCGATTTCTAAAATGTAGTGCACACAAAATTTTACATCTACTTAATATATTTAGCACTGAAATCAGAGGAAAAAAGTTCTCACCTGCTGATTATAATTTCTGTCTAAAAGAGGTTAGAAAATGTGTACATTCTGATGCTTGAATATTCTTGGGTTCACACGAAGCAGAGGGACAACTACAAGCAATGAGGGATCCACAGTGCAATACGAAGGCGTTTCAGTCACCCTGAAGGCAGATCTTATTATTTGTCTTAGTCTGTCCGCTTGCATTGCGAGATTACTGTCCATACCATGCTCTGCACGAGGCCTGCTATGGTAGACACACCACCCTACACGAACGTTTGGAGTCCACACAGAATAAAGTGGCCGGTAGACGTGCAGTCGACAGGGAATGTGTGTAAGGGGGGGGGGGGGGGATGGCATTGGTGGAGGATGCGGTCAGAACGCTGAAGGGGAAATCCTGAGCGATGGAGGGGGACTGCCGTTATAAATTGAAGTCTCACATTTTTCGTAAATATTAAATGGATCCCCTCCACTCCCACTTTTGTATGGTCACCATTCAAAGATATCTGTCACCTCAGCTTTGATTAGAATCTAAATAGAATTCCGCTAAAAAAGCAGCGATTTATTTTCGGCTGGCTTGTTAACCGTTTGTCCCTTTCAGAGAAGTGTTATGAGTGGCAAATTTCGACTAAAACTTACACATTTCTATTGTTGCTTCTTTTACCAAAACACAGTGGTGTTTACACAGTGTCACCTCACTAATATGTTGTGCAGATGCAGTTGTGAAAGAATTCTGAAATAGTGGTTTATTAAGTTTATTAAGTGAGAAACTGAGGAAAAGTAAGAAAAAGCACATCCTCGGTATAAAAATAAACGTATAATGTCTTCACTTATGTTGTCAAAAACGTATAGCATTTCTCGTTTCACCAGCTACCGATGGCCCTTAAAAATTACATACTTTCGTCAAAAAAGTCTGTACTTGCGGAATAACACGGTAGATAATAAAGTTTTGCATAAAACCGCCGGCCAGGGTGGCCGAGCGGTTCTAGGCGCTTCAGTCTGGAACCGCGCGACCGTTAAGGTCTCAGGTTCGAATCCTGCCTCGGGCATGGATGTGTGTGATGTCCTTAGGTTAGTTAGGTTTAAGTAGTTCTAAGTTCTAGGGGACTGATGACCTTAGAAGTTAAGTCCCATAGTGCTCAGAGCCATAATAATCATATGGCAAAGTACTCTCCTCTTTCTGTGGCATCATATGGCAAAATTTCATACCAATATCTCAAACCGTTTATGAAATACGAAGACTGATGTGGATATTTCACCCCGGCTTTATCGCTGGCACTCTCATTTGTAAATGGATGTGTTATACAAGATCAATTTTCTCGTGTTTGATGACAGGTAGAGGCCTCCACCCAAGCCTAAAAAAAATCAATATGTTCGCTAAATTTCATACTCAGCACCATATTGCGTAATATGTAGCTAACATAAAATCATAGCAACTCCTGTTTCTCATTGGAAACTTTTTCGAATTTCGCGCAGTGTCTTACTTCCACGTAAATATCACAATAACTATGACCAATAACGAAATGACGGGTAAATCATGATGACCCTGACGTATAAAGCTGTAAGTACCGCAAAAATGAAATTTTTTACCGGATGGTTTCGTAAAATCGTTTGATAAATTGCCTGACGTGGGCCTCGATTCTATCGACGCAGCGTGTTTCTGATAGGCTGAAAGGGAGCAAACAGTGTTGGCCGCCCCTTTCGAACAAACGAATGAACTCGCCCAGCGATTTGGACGAAAACTGGTCACTGAACATCGGCCACCGCATGCTCCACCTGCTTCAAGACACACTACAAGCAGCGGAACACCACACCATCGTGATTTTGTTTTTTCCATCCTAAAAGGACGTTTCTACAAACCTAGGTATTTCTGCGG
Organism: Schistocerca nitens; assembly: GCF_023898315.1. Taxonomy (NCBI): domain Eukaryota; kingdom Metazoa; phylum Arthropoda; class Insecta; order Orthoptera; family Acrididae; genus Schistocerca; species Schistocerca nitens. Next base: position 573,272,402 of record NC_064621.1, on the reverse strand, counting down.
TATCTCAACGGATTAGTTAGATCACCATAACCCGGCTGTTCTTAACTTCAACTATCTCCTAGCGGAGGCATTCTTCCGCTCATGGTGCCCTCCTGTATGCAAAGGTACCTATCAAAAAAGCACTGTCAAAATTACTAATTATAAACTGAATGGTATTAGGTAATAATTATAAGCAACCAACATTAGTCTCCTACTAAACATTATCGAAGTTCCCCTTCCCTCTCATGGCTGGAGAATATATAAATCGTTATGCATATTTAAAGATACGTTTAAATTAACACACTCATTAATTTTCTGAGCACAACACGAATCTTCAGTTACATGAAAATTATCGGTACACTGTCTGCGAAGTTATTTCACAAAAGCACACTACTATGTGGCTGACATACAATACAGCTATTACTGGAACAGTGCTCATGTGTCAAAGTGCTTTCATTTGGAAGAGAAAATACGAGTAGACTTCGCTGTTCTGTCAAAGAATGAGATCCTTATAGCTGTAACATAACATAATCTCTGACTAATTAAGTTTGGTCTTTAAGTAGCCCATAGCTTCAAATGAATAATTACCTTAAGTAATTTGGAGAAACTTTGGATAAGTCGATGTCTGGAGAAAGAAATCGACCCTGTTTCCCAAAATGGGAATCCAGGTTTTTATACTACTGTGTCACCTCACCCGACGTATTTCCTAGACCAAGACAAGAAACAGTCGACCTTATCGTGCAAGAATATATTCTATCAATTTGAAGAACTTAAGTGCTTTTCTCCTTCAAAGTACTCTCTTTCCCTAATCCAAGTGGTGTTCACATTTCGTCACAAAGTCCCTGAAAAGCTTTTCACGGAGTATTGTCCAGTGCCTACTGTGTTTGTGCTTCATGTTGATGCACAGTCTTCAAATAGCGTGCATTCAACATTGTTTTTAATTTCTAAAACAACTGAAAGTCAGATGTGGCCAGGTCTAGAGAGTAGAGTCCCAGGGAAGGACAGATATATGATTTTTGGCACAAAACCAACAAACTTATAAATCTTAGTGGAAAGGTGAAATGTCATGATGAAGGTTCCTTGAGCTTTTGTGCAAACACTGGTCTTTTTTTCGTGAATTTTCTCGCACAATCTCTACAAAACGATTGACTAGAAAAGATGGTCGACTACCTGACCTTCAAGCAACGATTTGAAGTGAACTAATCCAGTATCACTTTCACATTGGATCTAGATGGTCGTGTTTTACGGGGCGTGGCGATCCTTTGCCAATCCACTGTGATAATTGGATCTTCGCCTCAATGATTTGGCCGTAAAACCAAGCACTAGCCTCCTCTCATGATTCTTTGCACTAATGTTTCATCATCGTCATCTTGTTCAACTAGCTCGTTGCCAACGTGGGACATACCTTTCCTCCTGCACTACGTCCAAGGAAAAAGTAAGATATTTTACTATAACTCAGTAGTGGTTCTACTATTTACTTGAATGCTCACAACATGAGTCTATTCAGATCCTAGTCTCTCCTGCAAGTTGCGTAACACTCTACCCTGGGTGCTCAGCAGAGCCTTGATTTTTCTGAATGCGGGCCCTGAGCGACTTACAGAACGACATGGCCCATCTCGAGAAAATATTCATCAGGTTACTTCACAACCTTCAGACAATGCATCGTAAACTTCGCATGTGCAGTTTATCCGTCTCATTTACGGTGTGTGCAAGCCCGTAGGCCGTAACACTGCGTAAAAAAGTTAATAAACAAGATGGAGAATAGTGGAACGGTGTTGGATCTTCAAGGCGCGGGACGACCGCCATTATTGGAAGAAAAAGTGGCTGATGGGAAATAACGATCCTCAGGAATGTGGAATGTCACGAAGCACATGTCACAGAGCTACGAAGGAAGCCAGCATGTGTCCATACAGGTTTCCAGTTTTTCAGGAGCTGAATGTCAACGACAAAGACAAACGCATTACATTTTGCCGTTGGTTTCAGCAATCTAATGCCCAGGGGCCAGTAATATTGCAGTACACATGGTTCAGTGATGAGACATGGTTCCATCTGTCTGGCTACGTAAATTCTCGGCATACACGTTTGCAGTATAATGAAAATCCACATGCACATCATCGGACCAACTTCTTTCGAGTCTACTGAAACATGTGCAGTTTACATCTAAATGCTTCAGGAATCTGTGGACCAGTTGGACAATGAAAAACTTACCCTCGGCTGCTACCAACATGATGGCGCCACATTTCACATGTCTCGTGAGACCAGGGCTAAGGTCGAATCATTTTTCACCAGCAGAGTGATTTAGAAACGACTGTGGCCCACGAGGACATCTTATTTAACACAACCTGACTTTTTTTCTCTGGGGTGCCCTAAAAGACAAGGTCTACAGGAACAAACCACACAACTTTAAAAATTTACGAGAGAACATCATCCATGAAATCCAGTCAATGACTGCAGAGGTTCTGGCAGCAACATTCGAGAATCTGCAGCGGCGTCTTCAACTGTGTTTACAAGGCGACGGCGGTCGCTTTCGGCACCTTTTGTGATTCACCGTTATTTCCCCATGAACAAGATATGACATGTTCGTTTAATTTCATTTCCTAATTTTTATGCAAAGCCTTTAAGAGTAATTTAAGCAAATGTTTGTTTTGTGTAGCCTCTTTCGAGCTGGACACCCTGTAGTATGGCAGGAGCAATTCGTGATTAAATTTGTAGGTTATTTGCTGGTTTGAAATGTAATACATACAACTGACACTTCTGCAGCAACATTGCCTCTAATCCAGTTGGGCAGCGAAAGATAATGGAAGATATGTAACAACTGCTATCTAAATTATCGACTATGTAGACAGGAGTGATCGTGCTGTGTATCCAATGAAGCCCCACACCATCATGACACGTTCTCTGTCCCTTTGATGATGTCGAATTCAGTCTGATAACATTCCTTTCTCCACTGAGCCTCCACACACTGATAGTTCCATCCTGATGCTATACGCTGAAGCAGACTTGTTCGAGAACACGACGTGGCACCACACATGCGTACATTGTTGTCGTTAGGCGCACCACTGTCTCCACAGCACTCTCAACCGCCGCATGAAGAGGGGACTGTAACATTGGTCGCCATGTTGACAGTCCGTGGTGCTCCAGGCCAATTGGTTCAAATGGCTCTGAGCACTATGAGACTTCTGAGGTCATCAGTCCCCTAGAACTTAGAACTACCTAAACCTAACTAACCTAAGGACATCACACACATCCAAGCCCGAAGCAGGACTCGAACCTGCAACCTTAGCGGTCGCGCAGTTCCAGACTGAAGCACCTAGAAACGCTCGGCCACACCGGCCGGCGCTCCAGGCCATTCTTCTGTTAGTATGGATATCTGTCCTGCTGCAAATTAGCCCATCTCCTGACTCAAGGATGCGATATGGATCTGCGAGTCTGAATGGTCAAGCCAACGATGTGTGTGTCCTCTCAGGCACTAGTCGCACGGGACCCTTGAGATCCTGCATTGCATTGTGTGTGTTCCTCCTGAGCTCATCATGTTCGGATGAGAGTCATGATATTTCAACCTGTGCGAGCAGTAGTACTACGGAGCAAGAAACTATAGTCTCGACGGACCGCAATTTTGACTTCCACATTCCTACCACCACTTGATAGACGTTTCTCCTTCTTACGTGAGGCATACAATGTTTTCTCACAAACAGCCAACATTCAAATGCGATTACTAAATGACAAACTTACTGACTAATCTTTCCTTATATACTCATACAGCAAGTAGAGCGTTACAGACCAATATCCCAAACTTCGCTTTGCTGCCGAATCCTTGAACATATTCTCAGTTCGAATATAATAAACTTCCTTGAGACTGAGACGCTTAAATCCACGAATCAGCACGGCTTTATAAAGAATCGCTCGTGCGAAACTCAGCTTCCCCTTCTCTCACGTGACATACTGCGAACTATGGATGAAGGAAAACCAGGGAGATTCCATATTTCTAGATGTCCGTAAAGTTTTTGACATGGCGCCCCGTTGCAGTCTGTTAATTAAAGGGAGGAGCATGTGGAATAAGTTAAAATATATGTGAGTGCCTCGAAGACTTCTTAAGTAATGGAATACAGTATACTGTCCGCAAACTCGAGTGTTCATCAGAGACAAGAATATCGTTAGTAGTGGCCCAGGGAAGTGTGATAGGATCTCTGTTCTTCTATACACACGTAAATGATTAGGCACACAGGTTATGCAGCAGTCTGCGGTTGTTTGATGATGATGCTTTGGTGAACGGGAAGGTGTCGAAGTTGAGTGACTGTAGGAAGATATAAGACGACTTAGACAAAATTTCCACGTGGCGTGATGAATGGCAGCTGGCTCTAAATGTAGAAAAATGTAAGTTAATGCGGATGAGCAGGAAGAACAAACCTGTTATGTTCAAATACAGTATTACTACTGTCCTGCTTGACACAGTTAAGTCGTTTAAATATCTGCGTGTAACATTGCAAAGCAATATGAAATGGAACGAACTTTTGAGAACTGTGGTACGGGAGGCGAATGGTCGACATCGGTTTATTGGGAGAATTTTAGGAAATAGTGGATCACCTGTAAAGGAGACCGTATATAGGACGTTAGTGCGACTTATCCTTCAGTAGTAGGTCGGATTGACGGAAGAAATTGAAACAATTAAGAGGCGGGCTGACAGATTCGTTACCAGTAGGTTCGAACAACGCGTAAATGTTACGTAGGTGTTACGAGAACTCAAATGCGAATTCCTGGAGGGAAGGCTACGTTTTGTCCAGAAGCGGTATTGAGAAAATTTAGAGAACAGATATCTGAAGCTGACTGCCAAACGATTCTACTGCCGCCAGCATATGTTGGGCATAAGGACCAGGAAGATAAGATACACGAAATTAAGGCTCATACGGAGACATATAGATAGTCGTTTTTCCATCGCTCTATTTGCAAGTGTAACAGGAAACGGAATAACAAGTAGCGGTACAGGATACGCTGCGCCACGCTTGCGGAGCAACTATGTAGGTTTGGATGTATATGTTATCCATGCCTACTTTGAGCACTTGCACTGAAATCTAATAATTTACATATGCAAGTACGTAGGACACTGTTTGCCAATTTGACATGCCACCTCAGTGGTACTGTAAACACCAATTGTCAAAATGGTTCAAATGGCTCTGAGCACTATGGGACTCAACTGCTGAGGTCATTAGTCCCCTAGAACTTAGAACTAGTTAAACCTAACTAACCTAAGGACATCACACACATCCATGCCCGAGGCAGGATTCGAACCTGCGACCGTAGCGGTCTCGCGGTTCCAGACTGCAGCGCCAGAACCGCGCGGCCACTTCGGCCGGCCACCAATTATCACAATAACCACATATGGGCAGATGTAAACTCTTACGTGAACATAGAATTCGGGCATCAGGATTGCTTCAGCATCAATCAGATTCTATTTATCAATCATTTCTGGGCGAAAAATTACCATGACGCTTAAAAAATCACTCCAGTGCACTCCTGGCCTTTATGTGTCACTGGATCTGAGAATTCTTTCCTTAGTACTAAACTTGTCGCAAGTCGTACTGTGGAAAGCGGAAATGTGGCTGCTCTCCAACAGCTTAAAATGTCACAGAATTTCTTACTGCTTAATACTACATCTGCAGCAACAGCTTTCAGGTTCTAGCACTGAAATGTCAGTAAGGCCGATCTGCTTTCAGTCGGTAAATGCTGCAGTACTATAACTTGACGGAAGTAGCTTTGCCAGTGCAAATAAAATGTTTGCACCTGTTCCCCGTTGCAATGGCGTTCGTCTACCACGGCTATAAATCGTGATGGAGACAATTATTTTTTTTTGTCGCGAATCCAATTTATGTGAGGTAGGAATGACACACATCACTATCTACGTTATGAGTTCTTTACACTCCGTCGTCAGGCCACAAATGGCTAATCGGGACCAACCGATCGCCATGTCATCCTCAGGTGAGCATGCATATAGGAGGCGCGTGTGGTCAGCGCACCGCTCTTCCGGTCCTTATGATGGTTTTCTTTGACCGAAGCCGCTACTGTTCGGTCAAGTAGCTCCTCAATTGGCATCACGAGGCTGAGTGCACCCCGAAATATGGCAACAGTGCATGGCGTCCCGGACGGTCACCCATGAAATTTCTGGCCACGTCCAACAGCGCTTAACTTCGGTGATCTGACGGGAACCGGAGTATCCACTGTGGCAAGGCCGTTGCCTATGAGTTCTTTACTACAGTGAAAATAAGCAGCACATATCTTACTGGGAAATAGAACGAATGCCCAAAATGTAACTCGGGGTGCAGTATCCATATTTGCGATTACAGATGTACATCATTTACCGATTATTTATGGTAATCTATAGCGATGAATGTTCTGGAGGATGGTTGTTTTGAACCGGGATTGCCTTCAGCCATAGCTGAAGGAGACAAGATACAGTTTATAGCCAGAGGAAAGTGAACTAGTTGGCTGGGAACAGTGATTTATTCCATTACTGGGGGAATTTTTTATTCACATTTGTGGCAAAAGTTAGGGTGGTTCTGATTACATGTATTACGTGTTGTGGAAGGCCTAGGGAAGTTTTTGAGGTCTGCGTATTACTTTTGGACGTGGGTTTCTTTCAGTGGGAACAGATAAGAGTGTCTTAGAACTCTCCGTTAAATGGTCTTCATACACTGTCGAGCCAGAGATTTCTGATTACTACCCACAGTCCCACTGAATTTCGCTTTGGGGCACTAAGGTCACGGGGCATCGTAAAAAAAAAAAAAAAAAAAAGAAAAAAAAAAGAAAGAAAGAAAGAAAGAAAAAGGCAGATTAGCGGAGCAGGGAACAATAGGAAATTATTCTAGAGACGATACGGGCCACAAATGGGGAAATCCACTGTCGTAAGAGACTTTGACAAAGGGCATATTATTGTTGTGGCCTAGAGCCTGGGACTGCAGGTGAAATCATGAGTGAACGACAGGGTATTTGACGAGCTAGAACACAGAGGTCGCAGGGTTACCCGCTCTGTAATGTAGCGGCGATTCCTGACATATCTGACAATAGGGACAATGCTGGTGCAGGCACAAGCTTTTCGGAGCACACCGTACAGCGCACAATGAACATGAGTTCGGCAACAGATGACCCCTACGTGTTACCATGTTACCAAATAACTTAGTAAATTACTATTGCAGTCGGCATGAGATCATCGAGAGTGGACCGTGGATCAATGGAAACGTGTCGACTGCTCGGGTGGATCGTTTCTTGATGAACGAGTTCGATGGTCACGGCAGGATAAGCTGTCACGCAGGCTGCTGTTTGTTCCAAACATGCGCCACGCCACAGACGCTGGCCAGCGGAGGCATTATTATGCTATAGGGAACATCCACTGTGGTTTCCATTGAAGCTGTAATACACTACTGGCCATTAAAGTTGCTACACCACGAAGATGACGTGTTATAGACGCGAAATTTAACTGACAGGAAGAAGATGCTGTGATATGCAAATGATTAGCTTTTCAGAGCATTAGCGCCGGTGGCGACACCTACAAAGTGCTGACATGAGGAAAATTTCCAACCGATTTCTCATACACAAACAGCAGTTGACCGGCGTTGCCTGGTGAAACGTTGTTGTGATGCCTCGTGTAAGGAGGAGAAATGCGTACCATCACGTTTCCGACTTTGATAAAGGTCGGATTGTAGCCTATCTCGATTGCGGTTTATCGTATCGCGACATTGCTGCTCGCGTTGGTCGAGATCCAATGACTGTTAGCAGAATATGGAATCGGTGGGTTCACGAGGGTAATACGGAACGCCGTGCTGGATCCCAACGGCCTCGCATCACTAGCAGTCGAGATGACAGGCATCTTATCGGCATGAGTGTAACGGATCGTGCAGCCACGTCTCGACCCCTGAGTCAACAGATGGGGACGTTTGCAAGACTACAACCATCTGCACGAACAGTTCCACGACGTTTGCAGCAGCATGGACTATCAGCTCGGAGACCACGGCTGCGGATACCCTTGACTCTGCATCACAGACAGGAGCGTCTGCGATGATGTACTCAACGACGAACCTGGGTGCACGAATGGGAAAACGTCATTTTTTCGGATGAATCCAGCATCATGATGGTCGCATCCGTGTTTGGCGACATCGCGGTGAACGCACATTGGAAGCGTGTATTCTTCATAGCCATACTGGGGTATCACCCGGTGTGATGGTATGGACTGCCATTGTTACACGTCTCGGTCACCTCTTGTTCGCATTGACGGCACTTTGAACAGTGGACGTTACATTTCAGATGTGTTACAACCCTTGGCTCTACCCTTCATTCGATCCCTGCGAAACCCTACATTTCTGTAGGATAATGCACGACCGTATGCTGCAGGTCCTGCACGGGCCTTTCTGGATACAGAAAATGTTCGACTGCTGGCCTGGCCAGCACATTCTCCAGATCTCTCACCAACTGAAAACGTCAGGTCAATGGTGGCCGAGCAACTGGCTCGTCACAATACGGCAGTCACTACTCTTGACGAACTGTGATATCGTGTCGAAGCTGCATGGGCAGCTGTACGTTTACACACCATCCAAGCTCTGTTTGACTCAATGCCCACGCGTATCAAGGTCGTTATTACGGCCAGAGGTGGTTGTTCTGGGTACTGATCTATGCACCCAAATTGCGTGAAAATGTAATCTTATGTCAGTTCCAGTTTAATATATTTGTCGAATGAATACTCGTTTATCATCTGCATTTCTTCTTGGTGTAGCAATTTTAATGGCCAGTAGTGTAGTAATCGAAGGCACTAAGGTGGCTGTGGACGACGCGAGCATTATTTCGGACCACCTGCAGCCCTTCATGCTTGATGTTTCCCTGACGACTGTGATATCTTGCAGCAGGATAACGATCACAGTCATATAATCAGCATTGCGCTACAGCAGTTCATAGGAGGTTGGTAGTGAACTCATATTGACCTCTCGACCTCCAAATCCGTCTGATACGAATGCAATAGAATACGTATTGGGCGTTACCAGGCGCCTGCTCGGCATCAACAAACTACCGGTGCATAACTTACGGAAATTGCCTGGCATTCACAGACAGCTGATGCCACATGACTCCGGAAACCTATCAACGACTTGTCGAATTCATGCCCTGGAAAATCGCTACTGTAGCGTTTGTAAGGTGAACGGAGAAGCTATTAACTAGGCGGCGGTAACGGATTGGTCGATCAATGTGTAACACGTACCACAGATTTAAAAGGATCACTTCTTTCAAATCCCGTAATTATCTCCCACTGCGAAGCAGAAGTATGAAATTTGGCTCAAAGCTGCCTACGACCATTCTCTCTAACGATGCAAAAGCGTGGCGTCCTGCGACACCACCCTCGAGCTTCACCACGCTTCAAACAACAAGGTGTCGACACGTGCGAAAAAGAAGGCCACAGCTCAGAAATTCACATGAGGTGTAAGGTGGGCTAATGCTTTCACATTTGCACACCAAATGTCACCACAGTTCTCACCAGCGCCACCGTGTACGTGTCATACTACAGGAAGGTCGTCACAGCTCCTCTTGGCTACCTTAAGCCCCTTCTTTTTGACGCCTCTGCGACGGAGATCGGGACCGCAACGCCCAGCGCTCAAAAATGGTTCAAATGGCTCTGAGCACTATGGGACTCAACTGCTGTGGTCATAAGTCCCCTAGAACTTAGAACTACTTAAACCTAACTAACCTAAGGACAGCACACAACACCCAGCCATCACGAGGCAGAGAAAATCTCTGACCCCGCCGGGAATCGAACCCGGGAACCCGGGCGTGGGAAGCGAGAACGCTACCGCACGACCACGAGATACGGGCAACGCCCAGCGCTGAAATCACATTTTCTTATAAGTGGCCAAGAAAAACGCTTCAGGTACACCGCCGCTCAGAATCGACGCGAGAAGACCCAAGGGGGCGGCACAAAAGGCGTCAATGAAGCCACCCCTTCCTACGGGGCGCTGACCCCCACACACAGCTGGCCGGAGTGGCCGTGCGGTTCTAGGCGCTACAGACTGGAACCGGGCGACCGCTACGGTCGCAGATTCGAATCCTGCCTCGGGCATGGATGTGTTTGATGTCCGTAGGTTAGTTAGGTTTAATTAGTTCTAAGTTCTAGGCGACTGATGACCTCAGAAGTTAAGTCGCATAGTGCTCAGAGCCATTTGAACCCAACACACATTTGGCGGTCGATGAGGGCACTCCATAGAGCGATGAGAGACGTTTCTTGACAACCTTGGACTCTGCTGACACGTCCTGAGTGATTCATCTCTTCTCAACTGATATTGAGAAGCTGCAACCCTACTGAATGTAATCTCATCCCTTTGGAGCGTAGTGTGACCGCAATTTTTGTTCTCATGTACACATTGGAACCACTGTGGACCACTGAAAATCATGCATCGAATTGTGAAGGTGATCCAATTCAGCGCCGGATGTATATTCATTCTCAGTTCTCTTGTTTCACTTCCTCTTGAGGTGTGATCACAGGGGTCGGGGTGGGGGGGTGGGGGGGTGGGGTGGGGTGTAGGAGGGGATGTGACATGCGTGAATGAAACATGCGTGAATGAAACATGCGTGAGTAAAACAGGGCCCCCTTAAAACCCCCAGTCTGGGAAAACCGTCGGTAGCACCCAACCACCATCATTCAAAATTTTAAAGATAAAGTTGTATATAGGCAATCTGTGAAGTAGTCCTAGCTGTCTGTAGGCAGGCAACTCCTTGACACCTCTGTGATTCCAGTTACCTATCCACAGGCATCTAGGTCTAGTTTATAGGTTTCACAAGCTGCGACATTGTCACGAATAAAACAGTGGCCCGTATATACAATAAGTTTCCTTTAATTTACGTCTGTTGTCACAAACTTTTTGTTAACGGATTACCGGTTTCGGTCTATAATGACCATCATCAGATCTGTTTTATAAAAACAAAGTCCTAATGTACTGCATCCATATAAATAACATCATACGCACGAGTCATGTTGTCAGTAGCACTGTAGCACTGACTGCTACTGACAACATGACTCGTGCATATGATGTTATTTATATACATTTGACGATGATGGTGCTCATTCTGCGTTTAATATGTATTTTGACTATGCCACAATGTTAACAGAAAATTTGTGACCATAGACGTAAATTAAAGGAAAATTTATAGGTTGTCTCTGTAGAAGTTCATTTCTTTAAAATCTCAGTAATAGTGGGCAGGTGCAACTGAGTGTTTTCCTCAACTGGGAGGGGGGTGGGGGGTGAGGGAAGGGGGGCTTGAAAGGAATCTTTACCGTTTTATTGACGCATGTGTCAGGGTCAGAACCCCATGTGATCAGGCCGCAGGAGAACGCGAAACGGGAGGGCTGCAAACGCATAAGCATCAGTTGCTGCTTCGGATCACATTCGCAGTTCGTCGAATGATTTCACGGTCCTCAGTGGTTCCAGTCTGTGCACGATAGTAAAAACTGCGGTTGCCCTGCACTCCAAAAGGGTGATGTTCAGTGAAATTGCAGCCCTACAATGTCCTTAGAGAAGGTTCGAATCGCCTAAGAGGTGCCAACCGTCTCAAAGACTGTCAAGAACGTCGTGCTATTGCACATCGCACTGCCACCTGTCGTTTTCGACCGCCAAACGTGTGGGTACAGCGCCCCAAGGAATGTGGTGGATACATTGGCCCCGTTTGTGGCACCTTTCGAGGCCTTTTCGTGTCGATTCTCAGCGGCGGTGTAACAGAAACGTTTTCCTCGGCCACTAACAAGAAAACTGCGTGACGCCCATCGCTGAGGCGTCAAAAAGAGGGAAGAAACGTAGCTGACACAGGCTGCGACACGTCCGCGGTGGCAGTGGGTAGAATTGTGGTGAAATTCGGTGTCAATGTTGCATCATTAACTTACCTCACACGTCAAATGAACTTACGGCCTCTAGTCTCTTTTTCGTGTTTCTCGACCTAGGTGTTTGAAGCGCGGTCGAGCACGGGGGTATCGTCGCAAGGCGCCTCGCTTTTGCATCCTTACAGAGGAAGGCTGTAGGCACATTTGAGCCAAATTTAAAACTTCGGCGTCGAAATGGGAGTTATTTATGGGGTTTCGTCAAAATGATCCTTTAATTTTGTTGCGGAACATACTTACGCAAACAAGAGTTTTGTATTGAAATCGGAGAAACAGAGCGCATTATTAATGGTCATCACCTTTCACTAGCTATCAGAAATGTCAGTTGACAAAACGATCATGTAGTAACTATTCGGACAGACATTTTGGGGTTATTAAGAGGGAGAGCGAGAGAGAAATGTGAGCAAGTGAGAAACTAGAAGCGACGATGTAACAGGACGGCGTGTTACGTGGCCTGTAGGCAGAGCGGCGGAATCTCGACATGAACCTGCCGAAAGTGGAACGGCTGCACACCTTCCGATCACGTTAACAGAGACGGTAATTTACGTGTCGCGAATGAGAAACGGAACGATCTATGTTAGAGTCTCTCACTATTCCTCTGCGTGAGCTACCATTACAAGATATTCGCAAACATGGCGCTTGATAAAAGATCCGTTGTTGGACATTTACTTTACGGTACAGACGTTACTTGTTGACTGCGTAAGAAAACTGATAAAAATGACTGAGTGATCGTGTCATATATGGGCTCGATCCCAGCAAGAAAGCTGTTGGCATTATTTTCCTTTGGGATGCTAAATGGATGTCCGTATAAAAAACTAGGTCGCTTTTACAAGCTATTTGTAATGTAACCCTAGGCTGCAATTACCTGGTTGATCCTAATCATCAACTGTCTTCCAGTGGATTGAGGTTGCATTGACAACGTCCCCAATCACCCTTCCACCAACCACGCCCCGCCCCACTTCCCCGGAAAAAAAAAATAAAATAAACTGCCATCGCAGTGGAAATTAATGCTAGTTATAAATTGAGAAGATTATCATCAAAATTAAAAGTAGCCTAAAAATACCTGTGCACCTAACGAATAATGTTATTTACGTCCCTCGTCTTGACAAGATACTGAAACCGGTTCTCACCACTGATTAAAAAATACTTCGACACTTAACGAATGATATTACAGTGTATAATCTGCTCCTCTGTTTCTTTCTCTCTCTCTCTCTCTCTCTCTCTCTCTCTCTCTCCCCTCTCTATCTCTAATCTTGGGATCACAAAGAAGACAGCCGGCTGAAGTGGCCGAGCGGTTAAAGGCGCTACAGTCTGGAACCGCACGACCGCTACGGTCGCAGGTTCGAATCCTGCCTCGGGCATGGATGTGTGTGATGTCCTTAGGTTAGTTAGGTTTAAGTAGTTCTAAGTTCTAGGGGACTTATGACCACAGCAGTGGAGTCCCATAGTGCTCAGAGCCATTTGAACCACAAAGAAGACAGTTATTCAACTAAGTACTAATTCATTTCAGCCTTCTCCTCAAACAAAATTTCATTCTGTCATTCAGTTAGTGTCTCCGTGCTTTGACCACATAGTTATGTTCAAATCTAGAACCCTTCGCATGTCACTCTGCAGATTAGACTAGAGCTAAAAACAAAAATTTCTATGAAAATTTTTACAGTGCGGCCTTTCGTAATTTTAGGATATTCTTTTCGTCATCATCTCCCAGATGGAAAGAACTACATTTTTCCACTACACTTAGAGAACGTGTTTCACATCACATTTACCTGAAGATGAGTTATTAAACCATGAAACGTGTCGTACGATGTTAATATCCTCTCGCTTTGCGCTCAGACTGATTCTTTCACTCTCAAGAGGAAAGTGCGCTGTTTTGAAACGTCGTGGCAGATTCAAAATGTGCGGCCGAACGGGAACCGTGCCTTTCGTCTTATGGACTGAATTATAAGGACACGCGAACAGCACCGTTCCGGGTTCGAATCCCCACCGGCCAATAGTTTCAATCCGCCAGGAAGTTTCTTTCGGCCGGTGTGGCCGAGCGGTTCTAGGCGCTTCAGTCTGGAACCACGCGACTGCTGCAGTCACAGGTTCGAATCCTGCTTCGGCCTTAGGTTAGTTAGGTTTCAGTACACTACTGGCCATTAAAATTGCTACACCACGAAGATGACGTGCGACAGATGCGAAATTTAACTGACAGGAAGAAGATGCTGTGACATGTAATTGATTAGCTTTTCAGAGCATTCACACAAGGTTGGCGCCGGTGGCGACACCTACAAAGTGCTGACATGAGGAAAGTTTCCAACCGATTTCTCATACACAAAGAGCAGTTGACCGGAGTTGCCTGGTGAAACGTTTTATGTGATGCCTCGTGTAAGGAGGCGAAATGCGTACCATCACGTTTCCGACTTTGATAAAGGTCGGATTGTAGCCTATCGCAATTGCCGTTTATCGTATCGCGACATTGCTGCTCGCGTTGGTCGAGATCCAATGACTGTTAGCAGAGTATGGAATCGGTGGGTTCACGAGGGTAATACGGAACGCCGTGCTGGATCCCAACGGCCTCGTATCACTAGCAGTCGAGATGACAGGCATCTTATCCGCATGGCTGTAACGGACCGTACAGCCACGTCTCGATCCCTGAGTCAACAGATGGGGACGTTTGCAAGACAGCAACCATCTGCACAAATAGTTCGACGACGTTTGCAGCAGCATGGACTATCAGCTCGGCGACAATGGCTGCGGTTACCCTTGACGCTGCATCACAGACAGGAGCGCCTGCGATGATGTACTCAACGACGAACCTGGGTGCACGAATGGCAAAACTTCATTTTTTCGGATGAATCGGCCGCGCGGGATTAGCCGAACGGTCTGGGGCGCTGCAGTCGTGGACTGTGCTGCTGGTCCCGGCGGAGGTTCGAGTCCTCCCTCGGGCATGGGTGTGTGTGTTTGTCGGTAAGATAATCTAGCTTAAGTAGTGCGTAAGCTTACGGACTGATGACCTTAGCAGTTAAGTCCCATAATATTTCACACACATTTGACCACTTTTTTTCGGATGTATCGAGGTTCTGTTTACAGCATCACGATGTTCGCATCCGTGTTTGGCGACATCGCGGTGAATTCACATTGGAAGCGTGTATTCGTCATCGCCATACTGGCATATCACCAGGCGTGCCACTGTTACACGTCTCGGTCACCTCTTGTTCTCATTGATGGCACTTTGAACAGTGGACGTTACATTTCAGATGTGTTACGACCCGTGGCTCTACCCTTCATTCGATCCCTGCGAAA
Organism: Schistocerca nitens; assembly: GCF_023898315.1. Lineage (NCBI taxonomy): Eukaryota > Metazoa > Arthropoda > Insecta > Orthoptera > Acrididae > Schistocerca > Schistocerca nitens. The sequence continues at coordinate 573,257,242 of NC_064621.1, read as the reverse complement.
CCCTACCTTTCAGCAGGATAATGCACGACCGCATGTTGCAGGTCCCGTACAGGCCTTTCTGGATACAGAAAATGTTCGACTTCTGCCCTGGTCAGCACATTCTCCAGATCTCTCACCAATTGAGAACGTCTGGTCAATTGTGGCCGAGCAACTGGCTCGTCACAATACGCCAGTCACTACTCTTGATGAACTGTGGTATCGTGTTGAAGCAGCATGGGCAGCTGTACCTGTACACGCCATCCAAGCTCTGTTTGACTCAATGCCCAGGCGTATCAAAGCCGTTATTACGGCTAGAGGTGGTTGTTCTGGGTACTGATTTCTCAGGATCTATGCACCCAAATTGCGTGAAAATGTAATCACATGTCAGTTCTAGTATAATATATTTGTCCAATGAATACTCGTTTATTATCTGCATTTCTTCTTGGTGTAGTAATTTTAATGGCCAGTAGTGTAGTTCTAAGTTCTAGAGGACTGATGACCTCAGATGTTAAGTCCCATAGTGCTCAGAGCCATTTGAACCATTTTTGAAGTTTCATTCGCTTCTGTATGCGGATTTCATTCTACTTTTGTACTTATAGTTTACACAGGCACTGGAGCACTAACAACAAAATAACTACTTTCAGTGTACCTGCAATGTAAAATGGAATCCAAGTGAGTCATTTGCTCCATCATACCCGTATAATTTGGTAGATAGAATGGCAGATAGTTAAACAGAAATGCGGCGCAATTATCACTTTTTAAACAAATAACCGTTCGATGTGACAGACATTAGTGCAAACACTGATTTATTTTGACCGCTTTGTGAGAGAGTTGTATCGCCCAATTGGTAGGTAATTTGTATTGGATCTGAAGCGATTATTTCGACATTTCGTGCGTTAATCACGCCGCTGTCGCGACTGAGTAACGACTTTCTCACGTGTAATATCGCCGGCAGGCCGCGAATGAGTGATTTCCGCTCACATCACCGTAACCCGCGAGACCGGCCACAAAACTCTGTGACGTGAAAGCAGAGAGCAATTAATTGACGGCGTGACAGCGCGGGCACGAGTGGCGTCGTGTGATGCGCCCCAGTGATGGATGGCAGCGGCGCCGCGTCCCAGGAGGCGGCGGCCTATCGCCGCGGCGCCCGCCCGCAGCTGGAGGTGCACACAGGCAGAGGCGGCCGTTTCATCAGACCAGGAGTCGCGACAGGAGGCAGCGCAGCTGTTTTGTTCGAGGATGAATCATTTCTGAATGATAAAAGCATTATGATAGTTATTTATTTATTGGCACAATCGCTTTGTTATGAAACAGTCTTCACCGGTTTCAGCCACATTGGCCATCTTCAGAAACTACCAAAAAAGGCATATATTTACACCTTAAGGGGGGGTAGGACGTCAAACGGGCCGACTTGGAGCAGGAGAGGCACCACAGGTCATTTTAATTTCCACTGTCTATACTTTTACAAACAAATTCATAAACCTTTGTGAGCATGACCAGGAAGGATTCAGAATTCACACTCATAGCAGTGGAAGTTCGAAAACATAACGAAGTATGTTTTTCTACATGTAAAATTTCGTAATTTTTTTCACTTACTGATGTCAGCATTTGTTGCTATAGGTACATTTTTCTTCATAAGTAAGAGAGATGGTTCGATGAATTTTTGCACAGCATACAAACCATACTTAAATGAGTATGAAACTCTAGAATTTTCCAAATCTATTAAAAACTGTGGTAAAAATTGAGGTAATTAAATACAAAATTTGTGTTTTTTCTAAATATGAAGTTTAAAACACAACAGATCATTCGTTTTTTTCATAAATTAAATAAATTCCAGATTTTCATACACCTTTAAGTAGGGTATGTATGCTGTGCAAAATTCATCGAAGAATCTCTGTAACTTATGAAGAAAAGTGTACCTATAGCAACAACTGCAGCCTTTAGTAAGTGAAAAAATGATGAAATTTCACACGTAAAAAAAAATTATTTTGTTATGTTTTCGAACTTCCACTGCAATGAGTGTGAATTCTGAATCCTTCCTGGTGATGCTGACAAAGTTTTATGAATTTATTTGTAAAAGTATAGACACTGGAAATTAAAATGTCCTGTTCCAAGTCGGCCCATTTGACGTCCTACCCCCCTTAAAAGAAGTAGAAAGATTTAATCTGCGTCTACTTTTGAGCAAAGTAAACTGTTATTAAAATACATGTCGATCATACAGGGTAACAATTACTGAACTATATGAAATGAAACCGCCATAACCTCTGAACGGTTATCGTTAGGACGTTCAAACTGCACGGTTAGCCGCGTGACACGATGGGAATTGGTATGCGATGCATGGTTTGGTTTAGCGACGAAGCCCATTTTCATTTGGATGGGTTCGCCAACAAGCAAAACAGGTGCTTTGGGGCACTGAGAATCCACATTTCGCGATCGAGAAGTCTGTGCACCTTCAAAGGGGGACTGTGTGGTGTGCAATGTCCAGTCACGGAACAATCGCTGCGATATTCCTTGATGGCACTGTGATTACCGAACGGTACGTGAAGGTTTTGGAAGATGATTTCATTCCCATTGTCCAGAGTGACCCAGATTTCGACAAGATGTGGTTCATACAAGACGGAGCTCGAACCCATCGAAGCAGGAGAGTGTTTGAAGGAGCACTTGGTGACCGCATTCTGGCTCTGGGGCACTCAGAGGCCACTGACATGGGCTTCGATTGACCGCCATATTCTCCGGATCTCAACACATGCGACTCCTTGGCAGGCAACGGCCTTGCCGCAGTGGATACACCGGTTCCCGTCAGATCACCGAAGTTAAGGGCTGTCGGGCGTGGCCGGCATTTGGATGGATGACTATCCTGACCGGCATGCGCTGTTGCCTTTTTTCGGGTTGCACTCAGCCTCGTGATGTCAATTGAGGAGCTACTCGACCGAATAGTAGCAGCTCCGGTCACAGAAAACCATCGCAAAGACCGGGACAGCGGTGTGCTGACCACACGCCCTTCCTATCCGCATCCATAGCTGAGGATGACACGGCGGTCGGGTGGTCGCGATGGGCCACTTGTGGCCTGAAGACGGAGTGCTTAATATTAAAGGCAAGGTGTACAGGTGTACAGAAATAACCCCAAAACCATTACTGAGCTGAAAACAGCCATTAAGAAGGTCATCGGCAGCATCGATGTTCCGACACTTCAGCGAGTCACGCAAAATTTCGCTATTCGTCTGAGCCACATGACCGCCAATGATGGCAGACATAACGGACATGACGTAAGCTAAATCCGAATATCTGTAGCGACGCTTACACGTTGAATAAGTTGTGGTGCACGCCGTAATTCGTAACTAATTTGCTTTTTTCTCATATAGTTCAATAATTGTCTTCCTGTGTCTATACTATTGTTTGGAACAATTGTAACACCAAGACCGAGGGATGTGATCACAACGAAATTTTCTCCAGTGATTATGGACATGACACTACACAAATTATTAGCATTACAGACCTTTATATGCACTGTGACTGTGGCAGTCAAGTACGGAGTAATACCACCACGTCCCGTAATCAGAGCCGCTAGAGTTCATGGCGTGGAATCAAAGAGCACCTGATTTTGCTAATGGGGAATACTCTGCAGGCGATCTGTAGGTGTGTCCACAAAGCATCAACTGTGGCTGCAGGGAGACCTCAACGAAAAAGTTGCCAACCCACTATATTCAAGATACGTTCGCGTGCGACATGTCAGGCGAACAGGCAGGTCAGGAAATCAGTAGTACCTGTCGTTCTCCAGAAGGCTTGCACATTCTTCGCCACATGCGGCCAGGCGTTATCCTGCTGAAATATGGCACGTGGAACAGCCTGCAGCAGGGGTAGTGCCTCAGGCTGTAAAACCTTCCTGATATAGCGGTCACTACTTAGACTGTCCTCAAGACATAGGAGGAAAGATCGCGTGCTATAGGCAATGGCACACCAAACCATTACAGTTGGCGTTTGTCCGCCATGCCGCTCGACAATGCAGTCTGCCCAACTGAGTTCACAATGGCGGTACCAAACACATATGCAGCCATCACTGCAGGACAAGCTGAAGCAGGACTCGCCTGAAAACACTATATTAGGCTCTTCAACACGCCAATGTCTGCGTTCACGTGCCCATTGCAGTCTGCAGTGTTGGTGGGTTCTGGTCAGTAGAAACCGAGGCAATTGTATGCCTGCCAATAGTCCAGGCCGCAGCAGACGGCTTCAGACCATCGGTGCAGACCTGTCCACATCCGTTGCATTGCTCCAACGTCGCACCAACACTGTGGACGAAGCTGTTCTGTCCGTTACGGCCAAGCGGGCACTGTGGCCACATTTTATCGTCCAATACCTTGTCAACGTCAGCGCTGTGTATGGCCCTCTTCTGTCCACTGGTTCCACATACGCCTCACGGTTGAAGTAACGTGCAATATCCGAGCAGCACTGTCACACAGCCCCTCCTCCCGGAGACCAATCATTCTGCCCAGTTCGAAGTCACTCACATGCCGATATCCCGCCCTGTGATGTCGGCGAGGCATAATGGCACTTGCTTACATGTTTCCATTTCGTATGACGGCTGCGCACGGACTGAGCGTAGCGGAACACCGACCCGTCCGTTCACACAAAGGAGGGTGCTGCTGGGCCTATGCGCACGCCATCACTCTGCCATTCATATCACTAATTACGGTTCCGCTGTTCTACATGTCCTCTTATCCTGGCCTTTATCCTGGTGAGTTGCAGACCACGGCTGAGTGTCTCACTTTTTACAAACTGTAGTGCAACAGTGGCATTTAATGATAAAATGTTTAGGCGTTGTCAAACTGAACTTACAGTATTGTGATAAATCTGGCAGAAAATGGCAACTGTACACGTCATAGTTTCTGTGCTTATGGGCAGTGATGTAAACACCTAGCAACCAAAAGTACAACGCCATCAGCCGCCGGAAGCTTGCTTACTCTGTTTTCAGTATGCTTTCACTGATTTAACTACCTGTAATCTACTTTTGTATTTTACATATCACTGATTGAACCATTGTTGTAATAATTGTCATATTTTATAGTATTCAAAACTTAAGACTGTCTTTTAGACGACGCGCACATCTACTGCAAAGAGTACGGAAAGAAAGGTGCAATTTGTTGTACGGTATCTGTACAATGCGCCCCAGAAGGCATGGTCAGTTTCAGGGATATAACACACACGGTCATTCTTAGCAAAAACAGTCCACTAAACGTGGACTCTAAAATGCATACCTTAAGAGCTATGTCAGTTGTTTAGAAAAAGAGAGGTGTGTCACAGAAGAAAAGATGAACAAGTGTTCATAGCTCTAAAGGCATGCTTTTCAGAGCGCATATCTACTGGACGTTTTCTTCTTCGTCTTGGTGCATATCTGATGGCGTTGTACTTCTGGCTCCTAAGTGATTAATCACTCCCCATAAACTGAGAAGCAACCAAACGGACAAGGGCAACTTTCTGACCGACATTCAGTTTGACAACGCATGACCATTTGTTCACTAAATGACGCAGTTAGATACGATCCACATGTATTTGAATAACGCTTTACTTAGCTCACAAGTAGACCTTTTTTAATAGTTCACAAGCAGACCTACAAGGGAATTGTCAGACTTTTCATGCCGACACAGGTATTGCTTTTTTTAGCACTGTTATTTAACTGTTCAAAAGGTCCGTATGCAAAATTGTAGCTGCTGTCATGAACTGGAAGTCACCTAAAAAAAAATCACGAACATGGCTGTTTCCTGCTTGGCGCTTGCAGTGACGGCTGGCCACCCCTGGAAATGGCGAGTCGCGAGCGTTGTGCGCATGGTCGGGAAGTGCGGCCGTCTTATCGCGGCGTTCACTAAAGAGGAATATCGCTGCACGGTTTTGGTGGAAAGGGGAAACGAATATTCGTTTCTGTGGCATGCACGTCCTTTTAATTTCTGGTACGTATTTTGAAACATACCGTCCTGAAACTGGTTAGAGATGTGAACATGTTCATCTATACTCCGCAAGCCACTTTACGGTGAACATTCAATCTCCCCTCACAGGTGGTGGCTAACCCTGTAAATGTTTTGCTGCTTGCCATGGAGATATACCACAGACGCCAAATGAAGCAATCAACAGAAAACACGCGTGAAGACTATGTGTTGTGCGACATGGTTGTTAAACTTCTAGACGAGCATGTAAATGGCGCAGACATGTGGCTAGAAACGACTGAAACACTCGATATTGCAGACTGTGAATCTACAGACGGCGAAGACACCGACGAAAGTTGCACTCATGAAGACTCTTCGAGTGATAGTGCCACGTACCATCATCAATCATCTCCGAAAGTAACAGCAGCAACTACAATTATCTTATCAGACAAAGAAAAAGCGGTGACGTATTGGTTGAACGAAAGTGGTAAGAAACGCCTACGTGTCAGTATTGTTCAAAATAAGTATCGCTTTGTCCGTTCTGAACGTGAATTGTATAGATGGAAAAAGGAAGTCGCTGAACGACGTAAAGAGTCGACTGGAAATTGCAACGCAGATAAATGCGTAACTTTTTGAGCTATTTACCGATGGCAGACAACAGTCATTTACTGCCAGCGATACAACTTCACGTGATTGGGCGTTAGAGATTGCCAACGCGATAGGCGCTAAAGAATTTACAGCTTCTCAAAGTTGGATTAGTCGCTTCAAAAGATCACATAAAATTGTGGCAAGAAATATAACAAAATTTTTATCGAGAAACAGGTCGGAAAACGAAGTGACACAAATCGAAATGATAGAAGCTTTTCTTACGAATGCAAAAAATAAGATCGCTAGTTTTAGTGAATCGTACGTGTACATTGCAGATCAGTCAGGTTTTCTAAAAGAAATGCGTGCGAAAAAAACACTGTCATTCAAAGGGGAAAAACATTGAGGCGATTGCGCAGTCCACGACTGCAACCACCCATTCATACACTATAATGCCCGTAATTAGTCCGGATGGTTAATTGCTGCCTAAACTATGTGTGTGTCTTCAAGAATCAACTGGACGTTTTGGACCACGTGTCAAAAGAACAATGTTCTACGCAAAATCTTGTGGTAGACGCATGGAAGTCTGGAAAAATTGGAAATGAAAACGTTACACGTTTCATGCGTCGTGCTTTTCTTCCGTTCTGCGGGAACAAATCTCTTCTCCTTCTAGATTCGTGGTCAGGTCATAAAGGGTCTGATTCATTAAAAGCTGTATTTCGAGCCCACCCTGACAAAGAAGTAGAGATACTTCAGATTCCACCCGGCACGACGAACGTAATTCAAGCTTTAGACAGAGAATTTTTCCGTCAGTGGAAGGCATTTTACAGAAAACTAACAGAGAAAATTATTGTGTGCAGATCACTGCAATTTCCTGTCTATCACCGCGACAATATTCTCAAGATGCGATCAGTAGTACATTAACAAATTTCCTCCACACGGTTTCAGAATATGATGAAATATGAGTGGCACTTCTCGAAATATGCTGATACTAGGCCTGATTCATTCCTAACACCAGCCCAGTTTTGTCTACGGACATCTAACAACGTCTGTGATTCGCAGGGCTGTCATATGTCGCCTTTGCTTGTATGTTCGTGGTGCACAAAAAACCTATGTTTTGAACATTGTATCAATATTTCGTATTTTTGCGGTAATTACAATAAATAAAATTTGGACGTGTTCTAAAACGTATATCTATTTGTGTCTATTTCATAGCTATTTGGAAAGAATGTTGTAGATAACATATCAGCCATATTTGTCAACGAATGTTTAATTATCATACGATCGCTTTCACTGGGGGAATCAGTTCTCTCACTGCTGTGGCAAGAGAGCGGCGCGTAGCTGACGCCACCTTGTCCCTAGATGGCGTTGGTATAACGTAGCGAGAGAGGTCAGGGTTGTACAAGAGGCAGTTATAAGCGCGGAAACCATGCGACAATAATGTCTTACTTCATAAAATTGTTTACAGACTTCCAGGTCATGTCAGCAGCTAAAATTCTGCATACAGACTTCTTGCAATGTTAACTTACAGTGGTAAAAAAAGCAACACAGGTTTCGACATGACTAGTCTGACCATTCCCTTGCTAGTCTGAACTTTATTATTATTATTTTTTAGCACCTGAAGGACACCAATGTGGCTGAAACCGGTTATAATCTTATCATAAAAAACTGATTATGTCAACAAATAAATAGAATTATAAAAAGTCAATTACCATATCCTTAAACGAAATGCCGTTTTCCCCAAAAGCATTAAGTAAGATAGCTCTATAAGATAAGAGGTCATAATAATTACTGTGGAACGTACTGTGGACTAAGTCTCCATAATAAATGTGTAGACTCCCTCCTCTTGTAAGCAATTACGATTAAATGAAAATGTGTATCCTACATACTTCCTGAGTTTATATGTCCTCTTACACATTTATACCCACGGATTTATGTTGTTACATGATCTGACTGCACCCTTTAGGGAATAGGACCAATAACACGAGAGACTTACTTCTCGCGACATATTTGTAACGGACATGGCAAATAGTTAATCGATTCGCTTGAACGTAACAAGTATAATTAACACCTGAATTTGAGTAATGTGCGAGCAGCTGTGCTTATAGCACAGTTGCTCGCACGAGGCATGCTGGGACCAGAATGTTAGCATTGAAACGGAACTTGTTGTACCGTTCTAATGTTTTATTAAATTTCTAGCACGCAGAAATTATTAGCAAGAGTTTCTTCTCTTACAGGTAATACGTCAGCTGGTGTCCAAAAGGAGAGAATGGACTAAACAGTGTTATTTATTGAATTTTTTTTCTGTTGTGTACCACGTTTCCCATTTTCCTTTCCTTTGGGCGGCCTGGACGATATAAATGAAGGAATGTGTGAACTAGCAGAAAGCTTTAGGCAGAGATTGTAACACTGCATGAATGGTCGTTCTGTGGTAGGGTAGTACCAACCTTCAAGCGTGAACAAGTTTAGCAGAGACCAAGTTTGCAGGTCAGGGCAAAGATGACACCTAGGCGCGCGAATTGGCTCTGTCAGGTTGGCGCGCCATCCCACCACGTTTGTAAGCGGAACGGTTAGGCGAATTCGGTTGCAAGAGCCCTTGTTCCTGGGCAGCGAGGCGGTACAGACGCAGAAGTTGGAGTTCTGCACTTAGGTAGTATGATGTAAGATATTGGAATGTTTCAAAACTGCTGCTGGTTAAGGTCAGGATGGTGGAAGCAGGTGTAACATTACCGGCAAACCCCCACAAGGGAATTTATTTTCGCTATTTGATTTAAATTTCCGTAAGAACTTTGGGTTTGCGCCTTGCACTAGCATGGGCCATGGGCCCTAAGCTCACGGTCGTATTTTGGGTCTAAGTGTGAAGATAGTTATTTCATTTCATGCCTTTTTGTGTGCCCTCTTCTGTATAGTAAAGTTTTGGGGGATTTTTATGATTTTTTTGGATGTTTTCTTTGTGTACACAGTTTTCCGCCATGTGGCCAGTTGGAGTAACGGTCATGGCGTTAAAGTATAGATCGGTTATCGCTTAGATGTTCAGTTAGCTTCAGTACAGTTTCGCTAGTAAATTAGTTCCGTGATTATAAATACGTGCCTAAAATTAAATTTGATGTTAGGAAATGTGCGCGGGCTCATTTTGGCGCGAAACGGGATCAACGGCCATTTATAAGAAAACAGGTCAGATTTATGAATATGAGACCCACATGAATAATTAAACAGTAGTGCACGACTGCAATAAACGGTCGAGTTAATCTGGTGTGTCAAGATTTCGTGAATTTTCCATGCTTTGAGTTACTCCAACTTAGCCACGTCTGCGAGCTGGGACCAATGTTAGTTGGTAGATGTGCGCGTGTCCTCTTTAAACATTTTGCCTTGCTAAGAATAAAGTTTACTGGGTAACTTGCGGAGTACAGTACTGTTTACCTGGTAATGAGCTCCGATTTTGCCGGCATTAATACTCGTGTGATTTTGGCACCACGTGGTAATAGGTAGATGTTCTTGAGTTCCTTTAATCACTTTGCTTTAGAATAATGGAGCTTGCCGCGAAACGTTTAGTGCGCGATACAGTTTATTAGAGAAATTTCCGTTTTTCGGTATAATTTATGCTGCTATCAAGACTTGTATAACTCTCTCCGCCACGTGGTACGAGGTAAACGTTATTGAGCTCCCCCATCCACTTTGCTTTAGAATAATGGTGGCTGCCACGCAACCTTCAGTGAACGATACCGTTTATTAGATAGACTTCCGATTTTTTACGGATAATTCTGCTATCATTAACATTCGCGTAACTTTAGCGCCACGTGGTACTAGATAAGCGTTCTCCCACCACTTTACCTTTTGCTTTATAATGATGTTTACCCTGAAAATGCACAGTAAGGTACTATTTATTTGAAATAGCCCCCATTTTATGTATAGTTTTGATGGTCCTGATAGTTGCATCATTTCCCAGCCACTTGGTACTTAGTAAATGTGCGTGTGTGTCCCATTTTATCACCGGCCGCGGTGGTCTCGCGGTTCTAGGCGCGCAATCCGGAACCGTGTGACTGCTTCGGTCGCAGGTTCGAATCCTGCCTCGGGCGTGGATGTGTGTGATGTCCTTAGGTTAGTTAGGTTTAAGTAGTTCTAAGTTCTAGGGGACTAATGACCACAGCAGCTGAGTCCCATAGTGCTCAGAGCCATTTGAACCATTTTTTTGTCCCATTTTATCTATGTGTGAATTATTTGCTCCAATTTACGGGTTACAATCAAGCAAGCTACATTTAATTGGGAATGCTGGGTCCTGGAATGAGATAGTGTATCTGTGTAGTCTTATAAATAAATCTGAATTGCTAAACCAAATATATGCAGAAAACTTGCTATATCCTTATGAAACACATGTTAGCATATCGTGCATCCTGTTGGTACTGACCAGTAAACTTGAGTTCTCGATAGCTGGACTTGCTCTGCGTATCAGTTGTAGTACTTAGTAATAATGCCAAAGCAAAGCATGGGTCTAGGCATGACTGTATGGTTGAATATGTACTTACACTGAAGCCAAGTCAGCACTCAATCCCCCACTTCCCACAATTGCGTGGTAATAACCATAGGCTTATTTTGTTAGAGAGACCTTCTTTGAGAGTAAATAGGGCTGATGCTCTTGCAGTTGTATGACTTTGGTTCTTGCTTAATACTAATGTGTTAACAATTGTCTTGGTATCATTTAGACAATAAATCCCAATCAGTATAGAACTGCCAATAGTTTTTCCTCAAACCTGTCATCAATAATTTAAAGCCGCAGTCAAGTTTCAAATAGCTCAAATGCTCCAGTACAGAAAATTAGAAATTAATTAATCTTCCCTAAGAGGTGAGAGACAAATGAATCCCATTAGCTAGTCACATGTTTGATCTAATGAAAAAGTATTGAAAGATCAGATGCCCCCTAATAAGCCCTGTTTAGGTGCTTTCTGTAGCGGCTTTTATAGATGCGTTATCCGTTGCGTTTATAATTTGGTGGGTTAATTAAACCACCTTGTTGAAGCATTAACACCCCAGTATCAAGTCTCTGGCCTATTGTTTCGTGAACCACACGAATTTTGAGCAAAAGCTACAGAGGGCAACTGGCATAAGCTCTGGACTCGTTAAGTAACGGTAATCCTCGCACTGGGTAGAGTTCTACTGATACTTAACCCAAACACATACCCTGAGGGTTTCGTTGCAGCATAACCTAGAAATGCAAGACCTAAAATACTCACCGTTTGTGTAAGTGCTTCTGCTTCTGCGACGGCATCAACTGACTTACCTTCTGTTCCTGTTTTCATACAAACAGAGTGTATAACAGACACCTCAAAGAGTAAAAGACCTGGTAAATCTTTGTGACGTCAGGCTTAGCGGCCCACGGTCACTGCTACATCACGAGGTCTGCTGACAATCGTTTCTCAGTCAAGAGAAACTGAAAAGAAATCGCGACTGGAGCACCTAATCGCCACACGTTTGGTCTTCATTTCACAGTGAAAATAACTTAATTTCCTCTTGAAATCATGAAAAAAAACAATCTGTAGCTGATTACTTCACAGTGAAGCAGTTTTGTTTGTTAACACGATACATATTTGTCATAACCTACAGATTATAGGTACTACCCTTGCATTCAGAGGTGAGGAAAAGATGAACACTGAAAAATTTTGTTTCCTTACACAGTTAATTTCTTTGAGACTCAGGATGCATTAATGATTTAAAACTGGCACCTGACGTGTGGCAATTATTCAAAAATCTCTCCCTAATTTGGCTGGGATTTTTCAGAAGTTCAAGAGATATCGTAGTTTCTTGTGAGTATATCTGGAAGTGCAAATATATTGTATGTAGTAAGCAACATTTATTAAGCAATCAAAGGGAAATTTATGTCAGGCGGTGCCCCAAAACTTCAAATTTTTGTCTCTTACCAAGACTGTGCAACACTTACATTTGATTTTGCGCTAATTACTCATCACATTATGCACTGCATCAAAGAGTAGAAACATTTCGCATTGGCGATATGAGGAGTTATGTGCAAGACCGTAAAAGGAAATTAATGAAATGTTCCGGGCTATTATGCCGTAGTAAAATGGATTTCACTGTAAAACCCGACGTTTCGTCCCCATCTGCGGAGGGCATTTTCAATGGAGATCGTAGCTTTGTTGAATGTCCGATTCACACCCTGGCTCGCTACTGACAGCAAAATTCCGCTTCCGCGAGCTTCCGCATGTTTTGAATGCTTGAGCGCCATTGGTCGTTGTCGACTGCCGTCGTTCGCTGTTGCCATCATCTCTTGTGGAATACTGGTACACATCTTCTTCAGCACCGGAATGTAAATGTCGTTCAATTTCACGCCCCCTCCCCTCCTTCCTATTGAAATTCCTGGGATGTTTTGCAATCTCTATGGATGGGGACCAAACAACGGGTTTTAAAGTTAAATCCATTCCACCACGGTATAACAGCCCAAAACATTTCATTAATTGTGACATTTCCAACCGTTTACATTTTACAGGAAAAGCAGTGCAGATTAAACAGATAAAAATAAAATTTATTTCAAATTGTGGCACAGTATTTGAAGTTTCTTCTTCTTAGCGCCTAGAAGAGACTGCACAGAAACTTCATTACTTTCATTTTCACAAAAATTATTTAATACAATATTTACAGTGTTCGTAGTAATTTTCTTGCACAGTTGTGGTACAGTGTGCTGAGGACTGCAGCTTTCACACTTCACGTCATTAGCCATAACTATTTCCAAAATGATTTCTGCTGCTACTGCTCTCTGATTCAGCTGCTTCATGAAGGAAGGTGGTGCTAACAACTAACCACTGCCACATGGGAATGTCTAACTGCCTCTCTCCAGTTACCTAATTAAATAAAACAGCTTATCAGATGTTGTAGACAAAGAGTGTCAAAAAAATCTGAGCACTCTGTACGCTTAAGTTCCTTTGTCAATGAATGGCAAAAAAATCCTACAATATATGTTAAAACTATTTTTGACATCATCATTACTGATACTGAAATTAAAAAATCAATCACTAACATCACACACACTGCTCTCAGTACATTCATCAGAACTGTGCATTTCTACACTTTGCAGCTTTTGTGGGTGCACATCTATTTCTAAGACACCAAAAAAATGGTTCAAATGGCTCTGAGCACTATGGGACTTAACTGCTGTGGTCATCAGTCCCCTAGAACTTAGAACTACTTAAACCTAACTAACCTAAGGACATCACACACATCCATGCCCGAGGCAGGATTCGAACCTGCGATCGTAGCGGTCACGCGGCTCCAGACTGTAGCGCCTAGAACCGCACGGCCACTTCGGCCGGGCTCTAAGACACCCATGAGTCTTAAATTGTTTTCAGTTTCCAACAACTGCCTAACTGAGATATAATACTGACTTCATAACTGTCTATATACACCAACTCTTGCTGCCAGAGAAACAGTTTGGAACTTGTCTACCAGAGTATATCAGATATTTAGTTCCTTGCTGAAGTATTCAGCTAACAGCATTAATTCCTATGTAGAAGCTGAAGCTATTCTTGTTTCTAGAGACATTCCGCCATTATCTGACCTTAAACTTCTTTATTTGTCCAATCAAGTGATTCATTTATCGAGGAAACTATAAAGCATGTCTCCTGCTTTATTGATGAGAAACTTCTGCAGTTCTTCTTTACGCTGAATACCCTTCAGAGATGTTTTAACATTAGCAATGCACTTAATCAGACTTATAAGTTTAGGTCTACCCATCCAGCTCTCTACATAATTAACTGGCACCAAACCAATCGGGTTACTTTCAACATAATAGCTGAACACTTACGTAACTAATTTAACATTTTGCCTTTCTAAACAAGAAGGGCACAGAGCTTTCACTGACATACAATTAATATATTTTAGCAACTTTTGGATTTCTGTACCATAATTACCTAACTGAAGGAAAAAAACATATCTAACAGCACAGGATTATCAAAATCTGGATCTGAAAATGTTTACCTATGGTTCTTCTGATTTGTCCAGTTGCTTTGTATGAGCTTAAAAGTACAAACAGTATCATGCAGAAAAAAAAAAACAGTTGTCTTTTACTATTCTTAGGAGACAGATGCACAAAAGTGGCATCTGTCGCATTTGTAAAATGTGTAACAGATATTCTATTCATGCCACTGCTACCTGCAAGAAGTGAAAAAATCTGAAAGCCAGCAGCTTCAGTACGCACTACTTAAGTCCTTACTACATTAAACAAGCTTTCTGCATATAGTTTCTTCTCAGGCAATACGTGTATCGCCTTGTTGAAAGCAAAAAGAATACTCTGAATCATGAATACTTGTACACTGGCTGCTGTATTCCGATGTATCCAGTCATTCCAGTAATATTTCCTGCCTTATAATCTACTTGTGGCTTGATGTGAATATCATCTAGCATAAAGGTCACAGACAGTTTATGTGGATCTAAAAATGAAACTTCATCCTTCGAGTGACTTAAGAAATTACGATCACTTGGTTTCACGTTTTGTATTGGAGCTAAGCTTCATCACTGAATTTGGATGAAGCAGAATAACAAAGCCACTCGTGACAACAAACCACTCTATAACGGACTACACTGCCCTGTAATATCACTGTGGCCTCGCAACGACATGATCAAGCGACGGCCGTTAAGCAACATACACGCGTAAACCTTTTTCGAAGCTCGAAACTGCGCGAATAACAATCACGCCGTGGGAAACCAAACGGACTGCATGTCTACTGCAAACGCCAAACTCATCACCGCCACCGCAGAGCCCCTACTCAACGCTGTACAGCAGTCACTGCTGGCAAGCCACAGAGGCCCTCCTCGGCGGCACTTAACGCCTCGTAACCTCTCCGGCTTCCCAGTGATACCATGGACCTTGCCGTTGGTGGGGAGGCTTGCGTGCCTCAGCGATACAGATAGCCGTACCGTAGGTGCAACCAAAACGGAGGGGTATCTGTTGAGAGGCCAGACAAACGTGTGGTTCCTGAAGAAGGGCAGCAGCCTTTTCAGTAGTTGCAGAGGCAACAGTCTGGACGATTGACTGATCTGGCCCTGTAACATTAACCAAACGACCTTGCTCTGCTGGTACTGCGAACGGCTGAAAGCGAGGGGAAACCACGGCCGTAATTTTTCCCGCGAGCATGAAGCTTTACTGTATGGTTAAATGATGATGGCGTCCTCTTGGGTAAAATATTCCGGAGGTAAAGTGGTCCCCCATTCGGATCTCCGAGCGGTGACTACTCAGGAAGACGTCGATATCAGGAGAAGCAAAACTGGCGTTCTACGGATCGGAGCGTGGAATGTCAGATCCCTCATTCGGGCAGGTACGTTAGAAAATTTAAAAAGGGAAATAGATAGGTTAAAGTTAGATATAGTGGGAATTAAAGAAGTTCGATGGCAGGAGGAACAAGACATTTGGTCAGGTGAATACGGGGTTATAAATAAAAAATCAAAAAGGGGTAATGCAGGAGTAGGTTTAATAATGAATAGGACAATAGGAATGCGGGTAAGCTACTACAAACAGCGTAGTGAACGTATTATTGTAGCCGATATAGACACGAAGCCCACGCCTACCACAGTTGTACATGTTTGTATGCCAACTAGCTCCGCAGATGACGAAGAGATTGAAGAAATGTGTGATGAGATAAAAGAAATTATTCAGATAGTGAAGGGAGAGGAAAATAGTCATGGGGGACTGGAATTCAATAGTAGGAGAATATGTAATGTGGGTAAGGAATGAAAGAGGAAGCCGCCTGGTAGAATTTTGCAAAGAGCATTGAAGCGGGAACGTGTTGTATCTCCGCTTACAGTTACTCATGTGCAGTGAACCGGCATTTATCGCCGCGCCCACGCACTATGCTCATGGGAGAGGCTTTGTGGCAATAAACGGTTAAAGCGGTTTCTGGACAGGACACATTTATTTTTCCTACCTTTACAATAAATGTCACATAACAATCTTCGCTGATGTTCGTCTATACGGGTGCGTTGCACTGGCGGCACGGCTCGGTCACCGATCCCGGAGGGTGTACACTCCAGTGACGAGCCGTGGCGCGACCGCGTGGACCGAGCGAGGCAAAAGGCCGCGTCACCGAATGTTCTACTCCTGGCGCGACAGGAGGCGCCGTAACGTCCACGAAGAAACGAAAGACGATTTAACGGCGACTGCGTTTGCGACCGCACGTACGCAATTACGGCGGAGTCACGTTGACTCGACGCACGTGGTCCGCGGCGGAAGAACTGGGGAGACGTGTGTCGCGTCCCGTCGACTAGCTCGCACTGGGGGCAGCTTTGTTCCCGTGCGGTCCGGTGTGCGACGCACCGTTGCCGAAATTCCGCGTAACGGTACAGCTGCCCCTGCTTGTGTCGGCAGTGCCGTAGTTCAGCCCCTCGTGCGTTGGACGGTGCTGCCGCCACAGCATCATTTAATCACAGCTAACACTTGGTTTGAGAATCATGAAAGAAGGCTGTATACGGGGAAGAGGCCTAGAGACAATGCGAGGATTCAGTAGATTATATAAAGGTAAGAGTGAGATTTAGGAACCAGGTTTTAAGTTGAAAGACATTTCCAGGGACAGGTGTGGACTCTGCTCACAATCTATTGGTTATGAACCGTAGATTAAAACTGAAGAAACTGCAAAATATGGGAATTTAAGGACATGACGCCTGGATAAACTGAAAGAACCAGAGGTTGTAGAGAGTTTCAGAGAGAACATTATGGAACGATTGACAGGAACAGGGGAAAGAAATACAGTAGTAGAAGAATGGGTAGCTTTGGGAGATCAAATAGTTAAGGCAGCAGAGGATCAAGTAGGTATAAAGACCAGAGCTAGTAGAACTCCTTGGGTAACAGAACAGATATTGAATGTACTTGATGAAAGGAGAAAATATAAAAATGCCGTAAATGAAGCGGGCAAAAAGGAATACAAAGTCTCAAAAATGAGATCGACAGGAAGTGCAAAATGGCTAAGCACGGATGGCTGGAGGACAAATGTAAGGCTGCAGAGGCTTATCTCACTGGGGGTAAGATAGATACTGCCTACAGGAAAATTAAAGAGACTTTTCGAGAAAAGAGAACCACCTGTATGAATATCAAGAGCTCAGATGGGAAACCAGTTCTAAGCAAAGAAGGGAAAGCAGAAAGATGGAAGGAGTATATA
This sequence comes from Schistocerca nitens, assembly GCF_023898315.1. Classification (NCBI taxonomy): domain Eukaryota; kingdom Metazoa; phylum Arthropoda; class Insecta; order Orthoptera; family Acrididae; genus Schistocerca; species Schistocerca nitens. The sequence goes on along the minus strand of NC_064621.1, from coordinate 573,239,613 downwards.
GAGGGTCTATGCAAGGGCAATGTACTACAGGGCAATGTTATGGAAATGCAAGACAATGCAAGTGAAGATGAAATGGGAGATACGACACTTTGTGAAGAATTTGACAGCACTGAAAGATCTAAGTGAAACAAGGCCCCAGGAGTAGACAACATTCTATTAGAACTACTGATAGCCTTGTGAGAGCCAGCTGTGACAGAACTCAACCATCTGGTGACCAAGATGTATGAGACAGGCGGAATACCCTCAGACTTCAAGAAGAGTATAATAATGCCAATCCCAAAGAAAGCAGGTGTTGACAGGTGTGAAAACTACCGAACAACCACCTTAATAAGTCACGGCTACAAAATACCGACACGAATTCTTTACAGACGAATGGAAAAACTGGTAGAAGCCGACCTTGGGGAAGACCAGTTCGGAATCTGTAGAATTGTTGGAACACGTAAGGCAATACTGACCCTACAACTTATAATACAGATTAAGGAAAGGCAAAACTACGTTTCTAGCATTTGCAGATTTAGAGAAATCTTTTGACAATGTCGACTGTAAAATTATCTTTCAAATTCTGAAGGTGGCAGGGGTCAAATACATGGAGCGAAAGGCTGTTCAGAATTTGTACAGAAACCAGAGGGCAGTTACACGAGTCGAGGGGCATGAAAGGGAACCAATGGTTCGGAAGAGAGTGAGACAGGGTTGTAGCCCACACCGATGTTATTCACTCTGTGTATTGAGCAAGCATTAAAGGAAAGGAAAGAAAAGAAAAATTTGCAGTAGGAATTAAAATAAGAGAGCCAGCCGGTGTGGCCGAGCGGTTCTAGGCGCGTCAGTCTGAAACCGCGCCACCGCTAAGGTCGCAGGTTCGAATCCTGCCTCCGGCATGGATGTGTGTGATGTCTTTACGTTGGTTAGGTTTAAGTAGTTCTAAGTTCTAGGGGACTGATGACCTCAGATTTTAAGTCCCATAGTGCTCAGAGCCATTTGAACCATTTAAAGTCCGTGGAGAAGAGACAAAACTTTGAGGTTCGCCGATGACATTGTAATTATGTCATCGACAGCAAAGGACCTGGAAGAGGAGCTGAACGGAATGGACAGTGTCCTGAAAGGAGGATATAAGATGAACATCAACAAAAGCAAAACAAGGATAATGGAATGTAGTCTAATTAAATCAGGTGATGGAATTAGGTTAGGAAATGAGACACTTAAAGTAGTAGATGAGTTTTGTTATTTGGGGAGCAAAATAATTGATGGGCTAAGTAGAGAGGATATAAAAGGCAGATTGGCAATGGCAAGAAAAGCGTTTCTGAAGAACAGAAATTTTTTAACGGCTAGTATAGATTTAACTGTCAGGAAGTCTTTGCTAAAAGTATTTGTATGGAGTGTAGCCATGTATGGATGTGAAACAAGGACGATAAATAGTTTAGACAAGAAGAGAATAGAAGCTTTCGAAATTTGGTGCTACATAAGAATGCTGAAGGTTAAATCAGTAGATCAAATAACTAAAGAGGAGGTACTGAATAGAATTGGGGAGAAGAGGGATTTGTGGCACAACTTGACTAGGAGAAGGGATCGGTTGGTAAGACACGTTCTGAGGCATCAAGGGATCACCAGTTTAGTATTGGAGGGAAGCGCGGAGGGTAAAAATCGTAGAGGGAGACCAAGAGATGACTACACTACGCAGATTCAGAAGGATGTATGGTGCAGTAGTTACTTGGAGATGAATAAGCTCGCACAGGATAGAGTAGCATGGAGAGCTGCATCAAACCAGTCTCTGGACTGAAGACCACAACAACAACGACCTCTCTGGAGGTCGACAGCGCCACCCGATAGCGACGCGCGAAGTATCTACGACTGGACAGAAGACGAAACAGGTAGAGGAACTATTCCAATGAATGTCAACGGCGCGAATTCCGAAGTGCCGGAGAAAGACAAAGCGGCACAGTAAAACAGTACAACGCTGATTGCAAAGTGCAACTCGGACGTAAAACGTCAGAATTATCAAAATAATGGCAAGGAGACTCAAGTAACTAGGAGAATATTTGAATAGAAAAACGTAGAAGTGGTTCCAAAATATTGTTAAACCACCATGTCATACACAATATATGTGCATAAGGTACATGGTTCTACAGGCCACAACATATGAAACATTTGTACAGAATAAAATCTGAGAAAATACTGAAATAAGCTCAGTGATTGCGAGTGTGACGAGATTAAGTGCTCTATTATTCTGTTGGATCAATGGAAACCCGCTTCTGTACCGTGCACGGAATCTCTCAGTACAGAATGCATGCTCTAAAGCTTTGAAAATATGGGTAGAATTAGAACTCTACATCTTTCAGTGTTACCCAGAAAATAGGCACACATTCACTGCGCACTGTGTGGGAGTGAGCAGCAGACACTGACTTCAACTGTACTCCAATCTTAAACAACCATTCAGCATCTTTACCAGACGTGCCCGTCTCACGCCCCAGCGCCCAGCGCGACATCACGTCACCGATTCCATCAGGCCGCTCTGTCGCGTACCAAAACAAGTCCTCCGGTCGGTCACGTGCGGCGCTCGTGTATCATTGGCTCGCAGGTGCCACAAAGCATTTCGTGCCTGCCGTGGTACTGAAAGCGTCAAAGACAGTTACGCATTTAAAAGACTGATTGCCCGATACATCTTTGCAGTCTATTGCGCTATTAGAACACTTGAAATAATTCAGTATCGAAAGCGGTGACTTTGTAGGCATATTTCAAATGTTATAACCTACAGGCGCGAACAATTAGCACTGTTGAAACGTTCCTTCCCGTCCACTGTCGGAGCTTCCGCGGCGTCCAACAAAGTACCACGCGCGGCTCCAGCTGGAATTCACAAACTTGGACACTGTGCAGCATGCAAGGTACATCACGCGACGTATTGATCGGTAGACTTTCTCGGAACCGTTTATTGACGGACCCGGAAAAATTCTCTGGACTGTCACGTATACTACGAAGTAACGCAAGGGTGGCCGGTCTCTCTTTGACCCGGGAGTCTTGGTTAAAATAGTCACTTCTTTTGTACCACTAATCAGTGGCCTTTAGCAATCCAAAAGATTCTCACATCTGACCACCGAATTTGAAAAGTGCTACAAACAGTCACTAACCGTCACCAGCCAATTTCTAATATCTTCCCCATAAATGAAACAGAATAACAGTATAAAAATTAAAAATGGAGAAGGACACACACGTAACACATCAACTTTCTACTGCAAGAAATGGAATTTACTATCTTATGTAAGAGCCTGGCAAGTTAGCCTCGTGTGAAAACACTATTCAATACGAAATGGCTTTGTGCATCCTTACAGTACGTCTAAAATGTGTTACATTTGTACAGATCATGAACATCTCCAAATTCATCAGCACATTTTCTACAGGCTGTTATAATAATGAATATTTTAGGACGAGGTAGTGCTGAATGAAACAGAAAAACCAGTCCAGACAAATGAGGTCCAGAAGCACAGACTTAGTGAATTCTGAATGTTGTTTATAATATAAACTCAATGTGACGTCAGTTTATGACATCTAGTCAACGGATGTGTTTAACCGTGACGTCCACCCATGGCAGTGCATCCCTCTCCACTTGGACTATACAAGGTGGTCCATTGATAGTTATCGGGCCAAATATCTCACGAAATAAGCATCAAACGAAAAAACGACAAAGAACTAAACTCGTCTAGCTTGAAAGGGGAAACCAGATGGCGCTATGGTTGGCCCGCTAGATGGCGCTGCCATAGGTCAAACGAATATCAACTGCGTTTTTTTTAAATAGGAACCCCCATTTTTTATTACATATTCGTGTAGTACGTAAAGAAATATGAATATTTTAGTTGGACCACATTTTTCGCTTTGTTATATATGGCGCTGTAATAGTCACAAACGTATAAGTACATGATATCACGTAACATTCCCCCAGTGCGGACGGTATTTGCTTCGTGATACAATACCCGTGTTAAAATGGACCGTTTACCAATTGCGGAAAAGGTCGATTCGTGTTGATGTATGGCTATTGTGATCAAAATGCCCAATGGGCATGTGCTATGTATGCTGCTCGGTATCCTGGACGACATCATCCAAGTGTCCGGACCGTTCGCCGGAAGGTTACATTATTTAAGGAAACAGGAAGTGTTCAGCCACATCTGAAACGTCAACCACGACCTGCAACAAATGATGATGCCCAAGTACGTGTTTTAGCTGCTGTCGCGGCTAATCCGCACATCAGTAGCAGACAAATTGCGCGAGACTCGGGAATCTCAAAAACGTTGGTGTTGAGAATGCTACATCAACATCGATTGCAACCGCACCATATTTCTATGCACCAGGAATTGCATGGCGACGACTTTGAATGTCGTGTACAGTTCTGCCACTGGGCACGAGAGAAATTACGGGGCGATGACAGATTTTTTCACGCGTTCTATTTAGCGAAGAAGCGTCATTCACCAACAGCGGTGACATAAACTGGCAGAATTTGCACTATTGGGCAACAGAAAAACCACGATGGCTACGACAAGTGGAACATCAGCGACCTTGGCGGGTTAATGTATGGTGCGGCATTATGGGAGGAAGTATAATTGGCCCCCATTTTATCGATGGCAATCTAAAAGGAGCAATATATGCTGATTTACTGTATGGTTAAATGATGATGGCGTCCTCTTGGGTAAAATATTCCGGAGGTAAAATAGTCCCCCATTCGGATCTCTGGGCGGGGACTACTCAAGAGGACGTCGTTATCAGGAGAAAGAAAACTGGCGTTCTACTGGTCGCAGCGTGGAATGTCAGATCCCTTAATCGGGCAGGTAGGCTAGAAAATTTAAAAAAGGAAATGGATAGGTTAAAGTTAGATATAGTGGGAATTAGTGAAGTTCGGTGGCAGGAGGAACAAGACATTTGGTCAGGTGAATACAGGGTTATAAATAAAAAATCAAATAGGGGTAATCCAGGAGTAGCTCTAATAATGAATAGGAAAATAGGAGTGTGGGTAAGCTACTACAAACAGCATAGTGAACGCATTATTGTGGCCAAGATAAACACCAAGCCCATGCCTAATACAGTAGTACAAGTTTATATGCCAACTAGCTCTGCAGAAATTATTCAGGTAGTGAAGGGAGACGAAAATTTAATAGACATGGGTGACTGGAATTCGAGAGTAGGAAAAGGGATAGAAGGAAACATAGTAGGTGAATATGGTTGGGGGTTAGTAATGAAAGAGGAAGCCGTCTGGTAGAATTTTGCACAGAGCATAACTTAATCGTAGCTAACACTTGGTTCAAGAATCATGAAAGAAGGTTGTGTACATGGAAGAATCCTGGAGATACTAGAAGGTATCCGATAGATTATATAATGGTAAGACAGAGATTTAGGAACCAGGTTTTAAATTGTAAGACATTTCCAGGGGCAGTTGTGGATTCTTACCACAATCTATTGGTTATGAACTGTAGATTAAAACTGAAGAAACTGCAAAAAGGTGTGATTTTATGGAGATTGGACCTGGATAAACTGACTAAACCAGAGGTTGTACAGAGTTTAAGGGAGAGCATAAGAGAATAATTGACAGGAATGAGAGAAAGAAATACAGTAGAAGAATGGGTAGCTCTGAGGGATGAAGTAGTAAAGGCAGCAGAGGATCAAGTAGGTAAAAGGGCGAGGGCTAGTAGAAATCCTTGGGTAACAGAAGATATACTGAATTTAATTGATGAAAGGAGAAAATATAAAAATGCAGTAAATGAAGCAGGCAAAAAGGAATACAAACGTCTCAAAGGTGGAAGCAGTATATAGAACGTCTATACAAGGGCGATGTACTTGAGGACAATTGTATGGAAATGGAAGAGGATGTAGATGAAGATGAATTGGGAGATACGATACTGCGTGAAGAGTTTGATAGAGCACTAAAAGACCTGAGTCAAAACAAGGCCCCGGGAGCAGACAACATTCCATTAGAACTACTGACGGCCTTGGGAGAACCAGTCATGACAAAGCTCTACCATCTGGTGAGCAAGATGTATGAGACAAGCGAAATACCCTCAGATTTCAAGAAGAATATAATAATTCCAATCCCAAAGAAAGCAGGTGTTGACAGATGTGAAAATTACCGAATTATCATTTCATAAGTCACAGCTGCAAAATACTAACTCGAATTCTTTACAGACGAATAGAAAAACTGGTAGAAGCCTACCTCGGGGAAGATCAGTTTGAATTCCACAGAAATGTTGGAACACGTGAGGCAATACTGACCTTACGACTTATCTTAGAAGAAAGATTAAGGAAAGGCAAACCTACGTTTCTAGCATTTGTAGACTTAGAGAAAGCTTTTGACAATGTTGACTGGAATACTCTTTCAAATTCTGAAGGTGGCAGAGGTAAAATACAGGGAGAGAAAGCCTATTTACAATTTGTACAGAAACCAGATGGCAGTTATATCCGTCACGCTGACCACTCAGCTACTGGGGCGGACAGTTATAAGAGTCGAGGGGGGTATGAAAGGGAAGCAGTGGTTGGGAAGGGAGTGAGGCAGGGTTGTAGCCTCTCCCCGATGTTATTCAATCTGTATATTGAGCATGCAGTAAAGGAAACAAAAGAAAAATTCGGAGTAGGTATTAAAATCCATGGAGAAGAAATTAAAACTTTAAGGTTCGCTGATGACATTGTAATTCTGTCAGAGACAGCAATGGACTTGGAAGAGCAGTTGAACGGAATGGACAGTGTCTTGAAAGGAGGGTATAAGATCAGCAAAAGCAAAACGAGTCGAATTAAGTCGGGTGATGCTGAGGGAAATAGATTAGGAAATGACACTTAAAGTAGTAAAGGAGTTTTGCTATTTGGGGAGCAAAATAACGTCGGACGCTGTGGCCGAGCGGTTGTAGGCGCTTCAGTCTGGAACCGCGTGACCGCTACGGTCGCAGGTTCGAATCCTGCCTTGGGCATGGATGTGTGTGATGTCCTTAGGTTAGTTAGGTTTAAGTAGTTCTGAGTTCTAGGGGACTGATGACCTCAGATGTTAAGTCCCATAGTGCTCAGAGCCATTTGAACCATTTTGAGCTAAATAACTGATGATGGTTGAAGTAGAGAGGATATAAAACGTAGACTGGCAATGGCAAGGAAAGCGTTTCTGAAGAACAGAAATTTGTTAACATCGAGTGTACATTTAAGTGTCAGGAAGACGTTTCTGAAAGTATTTGTATGGAGTGTAGCCATGTATGGAAGTGAAACATGGACGATAAATAGTTTGGACAAGAAGAGAATAGGTTTCGAAATGTGGTGCTACAGAAGAATGCCGAAGATTAGATGGGTAGAGTACATAACTAATGAGGACATACTGAATAGAATTGAGGAGAAGAGGAGTTTGTGGTACAGCTTGAGAAGAAGACGGGACCGGTTGGTAGGACATGTTCTGAGGCATCAAGGGATCACAGATTTAGCATTGGAGGGCAGCGTGGAGGGTAAAAATCATAGAGGGAGACCAAGAGATGAATACACTAAGCAGATTCAGAAGGATGTAGGTTGCAGTAAGTACTGGGAGATGAAGAAGTTTGCACAGGATAGAGTAGCATGGAGATCTGCATCAAACCAGTCTCAGGACTAAAAACTACAACAACAACAACAACAACAACAACAACAACATGCTAATTTCCTACGAAATGTTCTACCAATGCTAGTACAGGATGTTTCACTGCATGACAGAATGGCGATGTACTTCCAACATGATGGATGTCCGGCACATAGCTCGCGTGCGGCTGATGCGGTATTGAATAGCATATTTCATGACAGGTGGATTGGTCGTCGAAGCACCATACCATGGCCCGATGGCCCGCACGTTCACCGGATCTGACGTCTCAGGATTTCTTTCTGTGGGGAAAGTTGAACGATATTTGCTATCGTGATCCACCGACAACGCCTGACAACATGCGTCAGCGCATTGTCAATGCATGTGCGAACATTACGGAAGGAGAACTACTCGCTGTTGAGAGGAATGTCGTTACATGTATTACCAAATGCATTGTGGTTGACGGACATCATTTTGAGCATTTATTGCATTAATATGGTATTTACAGGTAATCACGCTGTAACAGCA